>NW_012130090.1:3619030-3622869 GCF_000143395.1 Atta cephalotes
ATGTATACTAGTAAGTTAGTTATAGTATATATATATATATATATATATATTAGTTAGGTGTACTAACTTCGTCTTCCGTTCGTTTTTTATATTATTTTATATTATTTATATTATTTATATTATTTTATATATTTTTATATATAATATATATATATATATATACTTAAATTTATTAATCATATATAAATTTATTAATCATATATGTCTCATTTTAATCGATCACCTCTTGAACAATTTTAAGGAAAAATGTTTCAAACAAAAGTTTTGGGATTTCAAGGGGGACATAAGATGGTGCCATTGATTTGATTTCGCCATTTTTCTCCTATCTCGCACGAAGTTCTTCGTGTTTTAGGCAGTTCCTTTGGTTCGAGCCCAAATCTGTCGTAGTTTTTTCTAGCTGGTTGTCCTCTTGAGAAACTACCTTATCCTATCTTATCCTATCTTGACATCCTCCATTTTCTTTATAAAACAAGAGCGGCACTAAAAAAGCGCAAATAATAGGAGCAATAAATTAAAAAGAGCAACCCACATCCCCGCCCCGCCATTGGGGCGTAGTCTGAAGCCATCTCGGTGATGATCTGCTTCAGCCATCCTTTTTGGCGGTCTTCTTTTCTGCTAGTAACCGGCTTCGACATAATCAACGCACATAGTTATCGATCTTGGTAATGATTCTTGCAGAAAAATAATGCAAAAAAAATACAGGAGAAAAAATAAATAAAAATAAATTTAGGGTAGCGCATGAATGTTAGCGCCCGCACGCTTGTTGCCCGTTCTTCACAAACCGGGAAGAACTCAAGAAAAAGTAACAGACGAAAAATGTCATGTCATAGTATGTATATACACACACACACACACACACACACACACACGCGCGCGCGCACACACGCACGCACGCACGCACACAGAGTGTCCCATTTTAATCGATCACCTTAAATATCTCGCAAACAGTGCATTTTAAGGAAAAATATTTCAGACAAAAGTTTTAGAACTTTGGGGGATACATAAGAGGGTGCCATTGATTTGACTTTGGGTGGCATCGTCAAGATCAGAGCAAGATCACTTTGAAACGGAACCCCCCATTTTGTATTACGTATTCTTATAGCTTATTACCTCGAGAGCTTTCCAAAATACTATAATTAAGTTCATTTTCATTAAGAACGTTTTGAGTTATAAGACTTGCAAGTTGTAACACTGTAGGCATTAAAATTACGTTGCCTGACCAACGGTTAAAATCTCTTAGGTATTGTTCAAGATTATGTTCTGAATAACATTTGTTAAGTTCAAAGTTATTAGAAGTTGTACCTTTATCGGCGATTAGTATAATTGCTCTCATTAGTATAATTGCAAACATTAATGTCTCGATTATTATTACGAATATCGCTAAACAGTAAAGAACTTTTATGTTTATTTCGATCCTATTTACCTTCCTGTGGGCGGTTGGAGAAGTCTCGCGGAACACCTTGTATATGTACATATGTATATATGTATATAGAAATATATACATACTGTGAAGTGACGTTTTTTGTCCATCATTTTGTCGCGGATAAGAGTGGATCCTGCCGGCTCGTAAAGGCAGGCAATAAAAGTGCGGACACTAACATTCATGCATCATCTTAAATTTATTTTTATTTATTTTTTCTTCTGTATTTTTTGTATTATTTTTTTGCGAGAATCGGTAGCTATGTGCGTTAATTGTATCGAAACAGTCTTATTCGGTTGCCAGCAGGGAAGAGGACTGCCGAAAAGGACCGTTGAAAAGGATCCGAGAAAATTCTGGAGAAAACTACGCCTCAATGATGAGGGCGCACAGGTCGTATCGCTCTTTTTAACTTGCTGCGTGCACCTATTATTTATACCCTTTTAGTGCCGCTCCTGTTTTACAGAGGAAACGGAGTATGCCGAGACGTCAGGAAGTAACTTTTCAAGAGAACAACCAGCTAGAACGTCCGCCGAGAAGACCAGCGGACTTGGGCTCGAACCAAAGGAATTGCCTAAAACAAAAAGAGCTCCGTGCGAGACAGGAAGAGTTCCGGGCGAAATTCGGATTCTGCGCCAAGTCGCGAGAAGCTACGTCGTTGCCACGGGTATCCACGGCAATTCGCGGAGTCGTGCGGCGCCGCTATTAGCCAATCAGGTGCCGCGAAGCTTCGCTCCCGAAAAGCCGTGCGGCCTGTGCATCCCCCGCCGAAGCCTGTCGAAATCACTTGTGTTGTAATCACGAGCCTAGTACAGATTGTGAGAGGACGTAGGATCTATTGAGAGCAAATACCAGACAACTAAAGTGAGCCGAGCGAGAACCACAAAAAGTTGAGAAGAGCTATCGAAGAGATGAGAAGGAGAAAGACTAGCGGTAAGACTAGCGTAAAAATTCTGTAAAGTCGCTGATCCCTGACGTGATCTCGAACGAGCACATGCCGAATTCGAGCTGAAAGACTGAGTCCTGTACAGGCAGCTACCGCGAGTAATTAATCTGTCAGCTGCCGTTTGCCGCTCGCTCGAATCACATAGATTATTGTATTCAGTTCGCAGAAAGTTTGTCACCTTTTTGTCACAACAAAGTTGCTACGTTCTGTTAGTGTGATTTTATATTAACTCGCCATCTTGCATTGTACGCCGTTTAAGTCGCGTTTCGTGTAGAGAAAAACATTGTACAATGTCTGACGGAAAGCTGCAATTATTGCTGTAAACACTGATGAATTTATGATAACTTTCGCGACAGCGTCTTCACCTGTTCACGTCCCGGATATTTTTTCGTGCTGCGTGATTCGATCACATCCAATCATAACGAGCTCATATTCGCATCGAGACGAATTATGATCATTACGGAGAATTGCGTATTTGAATAGACACTTGTAATCATTCTCTTTACCACTATTAAATATATGTTTGCCATTTTTTTACTATTAAAAGGAAATAGTTTTCTTATTCTCTCGCCTTTCGATTCACTCCGAATAACTCACCCCCGCTGTCCATGCAGGACTGAGCAGTCAGGACTTTTTGTTTGTCATCCGTTGCATTAAAAAAATATTGAGAATCATTAGTCGAGATTTAAAAGAGTAATAAAGAGCGGCTTGTTCCTTCATGCCTGGCGCCCAACTTAAATTAAAAGAAAATTCGCGATAATTCAGCGTAGCTACCGACTTCGAGTATCAGAGTATAAGCATTGGCTGTCGAATTGTGGTAACCGAAAAGTGACCAAGTTGTGTCGACAGTCGAGACTACGTCACAATACATGCATACAGATACACATTATAATATTCATAAAATTCTAATATTTCGTGTAAATATATCTGCGTGAATATCTGAGCATGAGAAACTTATATCTCTTTTTGTTACACGTAACAAAAATTGATGAAGTTACACACATATGTGGATATGAATTAGAAATATATTTCGTTTTGTAACATCATAATGCACATGAAATATTATTCTAATATTCACTAATATGTCTATATCGTATCTGCATGAATATCTAAGTATGAGTAACTTCTATTTCTTTTTATTATGTACAATGTATTTATGTATTAGCAATACATGTTACATCCTAAGTTAAAATGGCATTGGGAAGAAAGAAGTTGTATTATATTTCAAATACATGTTTGAATCCGAAGATATATTTATGTCATAGAGTGTTCATTTAGTAAAAATACACTTATTGTAATTTGTTAGTTAATGTATACATTGATCAATAAATGTATATATTTATTAAAACATTTTGAATATGATATACTTATATAGTATAGCATCGTATGAAAATTATGCATATGACTATTGACCATGTACGTCATATATATATATATATATATATATATATATATATATATATATATATATATAGA
>NW_012130090.1:3627705-3631866 GCF_000143395.1 Atta cephalotes
ATATATATATATATATATATATATATATATATATATGTATATAATATATATAGAGCACATATATATGTATACATGTATATTATATAGAATGTCCAAAAAGATCCCGGATTTATGAGCTGAATAAAGACGACTATAACTAATCATGAAGGAATGTGAATTATACTTGTATCAACATACATAGTACACCAAAATATAATGCATTGATCTATGACTATGATTCACGTTCTACGACTCAATTCCAACCATCCTTGTGCTAAGGCCTTACATAACGTTTTTGGAAGAAATGTTTCAGATAAAAGTTGTAAGATTTCAAAAAAATTATTTACTGATATTCATTTTGACCTTGGGTGGCGTCTACAAGGTTAGATCAAGGTCATATCATATTTTTTGTAATGCTATTTTTATTATAAATTCTAATACATAGTTATTATTGATATGTTGACTTATATGGAGATATAAATTCAAAAAGTTCTCATTCTAATACAGAAATGATCCTACAAATATCAAACTGCTATAATTTTAGAAAAGTTTAATCCTTCATAAAATTATTGTTAAAATTTTAGACAGATATATCCATAAGTTTTTTGTTTTGATCGTATCAAGCAACCAGCTTTTGGTTCCATCATGACAATGCATCCACTCACATTTCTTCAATTACAGATGCAAAATTTTACGAATTGGTTTCGCAAGCATCGTATTTCACCAGATTTGATAATCGAAGTGCCTCTGGCAGTAAATTAAAAATAGTTAGCTCATAATAAATCTCTAATATTTGTTTATAATCAAAGCACGATTTACGGCTGTGGCATTTTGTTATAGCTACCCAGCTCACAATTAACGCCTCTGACATTGGATCATAATTAGGCAAAGCACAATTTACGATTATAACATTTCATCATATCATTTGTATGATAAATAAAAGTGATTTTCGTGAATGACATAAAGATACCTTAACCTTTCCCATTCTGACTTTATAGGGTGCCTTCCAACAAGAAACACACAGTAACCTTTTAATCAATTTTTGCTGTATAGAGTGCCTTCCAACAAGAGACATAGTATGACACGATATGATACGGTGCATCATTACAATTTTATTGTTCGCCAATGTACCAGATTTTTCCAGTTGTCGATTTAAAACTTAAAAGTATGTAATTATATAAAAATATATTTGGAGTAATATGTTTATTAAAAACGTTATTTATTAGAAAAAAAAATTATGAAGAAAAGAAGGATCGAGTGTAGGATCTTCAATATTCTGATCTTGCAGATAGGGCCTAACGCCCGAGACCATGTTGAGTTCTTGGATCACCTTTACGAACGCGGTACATAAAGCGCACGAAAAATCATAAATTATATTTCGTCACGTTTTGAAATCATTTTTGCTATTATATGTTGGGAAAGGATTAATATAATTTAATAAAAATTATTATGTGTTATCTAGAATGTCTCTTTTCTTCTTATGATACACTCTAAACGGCCGAGATTGCCGAGAAAGTATTCTCGGTTGCTAGAAGAAACAAGCGATTACAGAGAGAAGGACAAACTCTATAGAATAGACTCGCTGTTTCGCTTGACGAGCTCAGCTTGGCATGTCGCGCTGATCCTCACCGATTACAATCGGAGCTTTTATCCTTTTTCGTTTTTTCTTTTGCTCGAGACGGAAAATGAAAGAATTTTAAATCATGGTTGCCAGTTCTCCGTTTTTTTTTTTTGCTAGAGACTTTAGTTTCTTGGACTAATATTCGATATTCTAGTATAGTACTTTCATTCATGTGAAAAAATCAAATTCTCACTTCTGCCGAAGTATAGAATTTATAGTTACGCAAAAAGTTGGTAGTATTTCTTCATATCTATTATCTTCCGCAACAATGTAATGTTTTTTAATTTGATAATATTATCAGTTATATTCTTCTATTATATCGGTTGCAATAAGTTTATAATAATTATAAAATTATTGAACATGATGAGTCATTAAATAAAAATGTACTAGCACAATTCTGTTATCAAATTAATACAATAAATTATAAAACTTAAAATAATAATGAATAAATGATCGTTATATTCAAAATTATTAGTACATACAATTTCTATTTTTTAACAGACAACTATATTAAAGTGTGTGTTAATAAATAAAAATATTGTATATATACCTCAACTACGAGTGATAAATCAGAATTTACTAAGTAATTGAAACAACGAGTCAAATTTAATTCACAGAAAACAAATGCGATTAGAGATAAAAATTGAAACAAGTTCAGTCAGAAATTGCTTGTATTATAGCATTTGAGCGACATTCTGTTGCTTTATATTATCTTATTAAGAGAGGGGATAAGATTGAAGGAAATAGAGACAAGGAAGGAACAAAGAAAAAAGAAAGGGAAAAAAGACTAGGAAGGGAAAAGAGGCTGTAAAATTTATAGATAAGAATTAAGTAATGATTCAATGTCGTTTTGTTTGTTCATCCCAATTTTTGTTTTTTAATGTGACCATTTTGGAGATTAATCTTTTATTGTACGGCGGTTTCTTGTCTAAGACCTTTCCAATTAAAATTATGATTATAATTAATATGATGGTCAGTAATTACCGATGGAGACCAGTCTCTTTATTAATGTCCGAAATATGTTCTTATTTTTAATTTTCTTTTAATTGTCCTACATAAATACTTCACAGTTCTCAGAAGAAATTTTATATGCAATATTCTACAATAATTAGCTAAATAATTAGCTAAATAATCTAGTCTATCTTTATCTCTAGTTATAAAGCTTTTTAATGTATTTGGATTTGAATATGATAGTTTATTCTAAGAATTTAAATTTAATATATAAAAATTTGGCTTTAAAAAATAATATTTTTAAAATATTTAAAAAATTAATAGTTCAAGAGATATTTAATATTATATGTTAAAATATGTGCCAGTATAAAGTATTAAATATCTGCTAAACTATTGATTTTTCGATAAGTTTATCTAAATTATTATATGCAGAATAATTATAGGAATCATATGTAAAAAAAAAATATATAAAATATTAAAATTATATTAAAATTATCTCAGTGAGATCATATCATGACGAGAAGCATGAGACGCGAGGCAAAATCGCTCTCCGAAGGCAACCCGAAACTTTGAGCACTCATGCTCAGCGGACATGCTTCATCAATTGTGTGTGAGTGGTTGAGTGCGACCGAGATTGTCTGAAATTATGAGCGCTCTCGGACATGCTTCGCCAATTGTGTGCGTGATATGACATATCTCGAACTTTCTGACTTCCGTCTCATTTCTGACACCACTGTCCAGTGAGGACACACAGACCACGAGATACTTCGGGAGTGAGACCTTCCAGCGTCTGATTAGCCGATAGCCTTGTCGCGCGACCCCGCGAATCACGTGGGCGACAATAACGTAGCTTTCCGCGACTTGGCGCGGAATCCAAATTTCGCCAGGGCAGAGTAGTCTTCTCTCAATTGACTCTTCTCGTTTTTCGCACGGAATTCTTCCTGTCTTATGCAATTTCTCTTGCTCAGAAGTCTTCTTGATGGACATTTTAGTGGATCATTCTCCTGATAAGTTACATCATCCTGGAGTTTCAGCATCCTCATTTCTTCCTATAAAACAAGATCAGCACTAAAAAAGCGCAAATAAGAGATGAAGATAGCAAATTTAAAAGATACGACCTGCGTACCTCCGCCATTGGGAGTAATCTGGAATCTCTTCGGTGGCATCTTCTTCTCTATTTCTTGGTGGTCTTCTTCTTTACTAGCAATCAGATGAGACAGCTCGATACAATGCACACAGTGCATTCCTGATTCTTATTTTGGTTGGCTCTACTTAATGATTCTTGCATAAGATAATAGAAAAAAATAAAGAAAAATAAATAAATTAATGTGGCGTATGAACGTCGGCGCCCGCCCGCAGATTTGTTCGCCTTTACGAACCAAGAGGACTTAGAATCCATTTGACTCATCCGTGACACAGTGATGGAAAACGTTACGTCACTCTCTCTCTCTCTCTCTCTATATATATATATATATATATATATATATATATATATATATATAGTAGTATAATTACGTTACGTTACTTATATAATATATATTATAGTAGAAGTACGTATATAATTATTAGTACGTAAGTAGTACGCTACGTCCGTACGTACTACCTTACTT
>NW_012130090.1:3634558-3642092 GCF_000143395.1 Atta cephalotes
TAGTATATATATATATATATATATATATATATATATATATATATATATTTCAAGTGATATTGTAAATATAACAACTTGCCCCACAGTAGGGTAAGTTGTTACAATTTACCTACCGATAGAAAATATTAATTTTCAGTAGTTAAAGACATAGACACAAATCAGAAAAAAATGACTAAGTAAAAATGTACATGAAATAATAGATATTTATTGATTTAAATGTACATTATATATTTATCGGCGGAAATTAGTATGGAAAAAATTGCTAATCAAAAATTGTGTTAACTTGCCCCGGTCTCTCCTACTCAATGTAGTAATATTGAATATTTATAATTATAACTGTTGAATGATTATTATTAGCATTTTATTACTTACTATTAGCATTCTAATAATTTTTTTTCGTACGGGTAACGATCAGTTGTGACAGTTTTTTTCGGATTTAACAGTTCATAGTACACAATATCTTCTTGATCCCATTAAATACACAGCAATACCTTTGAATCGTGAATATTGCGCCTCGAAGTGAATGTTGCTGGTTGACCCGGATCAACACAGAATTTTTTTTCATTTAAGATTATCAAAATAGATCCATTTTTCTTCCTGGTAACAATTACGATATAAAAACCTTTTTTTAAAAATGCTAATTATGGACTCTCTCGAAATTAAAATAACGTAGGAAATTAAGTAAATCAGAATTCGGTGAAGTATTTAACAGTCTTGTACAATCATTGATTGTATGTATAAATTATATTTGGCTGTACATTCGAATGTTTCTTTTTTGTTTGACGATTAACAGAATATAAATGTTCGGTTCGCAATGAAATTTTTCGATAACTGATGTGGAACTTATTTTCCTTCTTTATGAATTTTTCCTATATCATGTAAACATTTAGTAACTGTTGTACGATCAACATTTAATTTTATGACAAATTCTGAAGTGGATTGTGCTGGATTTTCTTCCAATTATAACGATATGATCTTAAGTGTATATTGTTTTTTGTTCTTAAGCGATATTGCCAACTGAATATTGCTACAGTAACTCGCGGTTGTCGTTAAGGGCGTGGTACATCCGCACGTTTCGTGTATAATTCGCAAGTGACAGCCATTTCGATGGAGATATACGAAGTTCTAGTATCGCCGACCGACATTTCTCCCACTAATTAAATAATTGTTAATCGGCGGAAATCACCAAACGAAACAGTATAAGCGGAGACAACAATTCGAGTATAAATGCCGCGAATTTTTATCGCGAGCCTTTTTTTCCGACTCTCGATCCTGCTGTTCTTTTCCTGCTCTGAATTCTCAGCTCCAGTATCAGGAAAAGTGATAGAGAGTGTTCTGCCACTATTTCGAGTGTTTTCGATAGTGTTTTCGACCTTCCTAGTCTGTTGCATCGACGGGAACGTCTGAGACAGTGTACTCCGCCTCATCGAATGTTCTCAGCCGGCAACTAGCTTGCTGTCTCCTTTCGCATACCGATAAGAACATACTCTATCTCTATCGAGTTTTCTCGATTGTCAACTATACCAAAACTATCGGCTTTGACATTAGCAAAGGAGTAGAGGTTTTTTTGTTTCCGCCGAGTGTTCTTGTCCGTCGAGCGCCGAAACATTCTTCGTTTTCCCCATTGCATCGGAAAAAATGTTTCGCATTTGAACAGCACCATGTACCACGCAATTTGCTGGTGTATATCCGCGTACCGTTAGAATCAAGTATGCACTGTGACGCACAGCTCATCAATGTTCCGTGCTCCGCGACTCGCGTTTACACTGTAGTTGAAAAAGTCTGCGACCACACCAAGTCAGACTGCGTACATATATACACATACACGCATACACAGATTACATTGTAATCCACGTTTTTCCAATGTTTTTCTGGCCGATCTCTCGAATTCCGCAACTTATAGCGTTTGCGGAAAAATTCATTATATGTCAGACAAGGAATTATCATAGGTTCAATTACACAGGCCTGCAGAATTGGAGATGTTGAAAATTGATTGAAATTTAACAATGTTTTCTTACATAATATTTTGCGCTGAATTCTGCAGAATTACTCTGTCACATCAAGATTTTGAGATACCTTAACCTGAAACTACCAAAAAAAGTCGTTTTCAACTATATTTAAAATTAAATTAAAAAAGAAAAAGATTTCATAAATCATTGTAAAAGCAACTTAATTGGCCGGGAAATCATCCATGTTGCCTTTACTGGCCGGGCACCTACTTTGTCTTAGAGACAAGGTTTCCTACGAGGTACAATTTATTGAACTTTGAATTGCTATATCTCCAGAAGAAAAAAAATCGCTTTGAGATGATTCAAAATGGATTTTGAAGGGGCCATAAATGATATCATTGATAGATTTGATAACAATAAGTTTCTCAATTTTTAATTTAATTTTAAATATTAAAAACGCTTCTTTTTTACTGTTTTAGGTTAAGATATCTCGAAATCTTGACATGATAGCCTTGCTTAGAAAGTCTGATAGAATCAGATAAAAAAAACTCTATCTGATTGAATCATATTTTTGGTTCAAATTTCAAATTACTTATTTGAAATATTTGATAAATTTTCTATATTTCTCTATTGTTTTTGTCATATAGCTTATATCGTTTTTAATCAATTTCTATCTAATCATGTTTTATCAAAATCAATAATATCCTATCATGTTTTTGATTCGTAAATTTCAAGGTATTTATCTTATTTTGATATATTTTCTATTTTTAATAGATTTTCTATATTTCTCTATCGTCTTTGTCGCACGGTTTAGATATCATTTTTAATCAATTTCTCTTTAATCATTGTTTACATGGAATGAGGCTTGGTGCCTTTTGCGTTACGCGCTTTTCTCTTTCCAAATGCCTTGTGCAAATACCAAATGGCTTATACTGTATGATGCACTATTGTAAATGATGTAAATGCTTGTACAGAATTTTGCTTTATTTGTCTTGTACAAAAACTTACTATCTCGGGTGAAAAGATACACAGAGAAAAGAAAAATGTCGTCGTCTTCTTAGGGAACAGAACAGAACAACTATCGATGCGCGGCAAAACGTACATGCTCGAAGATGCGCAAAGGCGGATCGGGTTGCTCACATGACGAGAGGGCGCATAGCGAATTCGGGTGAGGGAAAGCGCGGTAGACTACAGCGCGGCTAGGGACATTTGCGTGAGGTGGATTTACCAAATTGCATCGGCGCGAGTTAAATATCGTTTTAAATTATTGACACTGCGTGTACATTCGACCCTTAGAATCATCTTTCAACGAAAAAGAAAAAAAAAGAGTATGTAGACTTACTCTAATAAGAAAACACTAAGATTTAAGAGAATAATGAATACAAACAAGGTTAAAGTTAATTGCAAATGTCACAGCTACACCTTTTCCTCACTAAGAAGCAGACATAGACGAGTGATTGGGCGTTTATAATTCTATCACTACAACTGTACGCACAGTAGCAACGCGAGCTATATCATCATTACCAAGATGAATCCCTTGAATCCTTTCCAAGGATCAGGATAGCGGTGAGTTGTTATCTTTTGTGATGACCATTTGTCCCACATATATAAGTACTTCTTCAATTTGCCACTTGTTTCATTGTTGGCATTGTTGTAAATATTCATGCGACCAGTGTGAATCAAAACTGTTACTGTAATAATTGTACGTGCTGTCAAAGGGACAACCGATTCGTATTCGATTTCTTTTAAAGATGGCTCTGGATAAGATGTAAGTGGAGTAATAGGACGAGAATTCAAGATCGCTTCGATTTGAATGAAAAATGTTTCTAGTTCTTCATGTTTTAAATTGGAATTTCTCGTTATCCGAACTAAATGATGTTTAGCTGCCTTTATTGTAACTTCCCATATATCATCGTGATGAAATGCTCTGGCTGGTATAAAGTGCCAATGAACTCTTTTATTAGTCAATTGATCGCTGACTTGCTGCTGGGTTTGATTCTTGAGTAGATCGGATAATTCGCTTAATTAACGCCTAGTTTAAGCCGTTGTCCGAATAAATATCAGACAACTTCTTCTGGCCACAAAACGTTTGAAGATGTTAAAAATGCTTCGGAAGACAAGTTGATAGCCAACTCCAAGTAAACCGCCTTTGTGGCTAAGCAGATGAAAACTGCTATGTAGCATTTTATTTGTTTCGTATTTCTTCTAGTGTCCTTGTAATAAAGGGGATCTGTTTAATCTACGCTATACTGGTCAAATGCTCTCGTAGGAATGTTGATTCGTGAAATGATTTCGGAAAATTTCCCATGATTGTTAAAGCGGCCTTTGGTCGTAAACTTCGAAAGCAGATGAATCATTTTTGAACAATTTGTCGATATTGCATGCTGACATGATCCAAAATCTTTTACGTACTGTTGCTAGAGTAGCCTGTAGCCCAGCGTGAAAATGTTTTTCATACTCGTGCCTCACAATAAGTCTTGAGAATGGATGATGTCCAGGCAGTAATATCGGGTTTTGCTGAATATGAAAACAATGCTTCCTTTAAGCGATCTCCCACTCGCAAAACTTTAGAATCAATGAATGTCGTCAATGAATGGATTCATTCTTAGAAGAGGATTGTTTTTATTTATTTTTTGGCTCCTTGTTTATTAAGCAACTTCAGTTCTTCGGTGAAATAAATTGTTTGAATTAGTGATAAATGAACATTGATAAATGAACATTGACCTGATTCTGTTCTTCAGGTATGATTGATTGAATAATATGCTTCTTCGCTGTTGAAGATGCTTGAGTGTCTTGGATAGTTTGTATTTTCTTTGAATTTTTTGCAAAACAAAAAACGTAAACGATCACTCAAATGAGCCTTGTGAACCTCGAGTAGTGATTAAAGATGTCAAATTCTTGAATCAAATTCTTAGTGACCGCAGCGATGGTCTTGGATTTTCTTTCTGGAAGATCTTTCACTTGCGTAGGAAAGGAACTTTGAGGCCATTCTTCCCTTTCATACTTGAGTCATGGAGGCTCCGTCCACCAGATATCTCGCTGAGCCAATGAGGCTGGCATGACGTCTCTTGACAGAGGATCTGCAGGGTTATCCCCGCTTTGTGTGTGATTCCATGACCGGACAGATGTTAAGTGTTGTATTTGTCCTATGCGATTGCCTGTGAAGATTAACCATGTTCGGCTGGGAGATTGTAGCTACGACAATACGATCGTAAAATCCGTCCAAAAATAGACAGAATTTACAGTGAAGGGAAGACATTTTGAGATCCTTCGAACATTGCCAATAACAGCGCTCCGCATAATTCAAGGCAAAGATAAACTTTTTAGCGGTGCTACTCTGGATTTGGAGCAGAACAGGCGTATTGAATGTTCATCATTGGCTGACGTGGAACACAAGTAAATGCATGCTCCGTACGCAGCTTCACTAGTGTCGGAGAAACTATGTACCTCAACATGAATGTATTGCTTTGTAAGTATGACGCTCCGAAGTATGTATATGTCTCGTATCTCTTGTAGCTCCATTGTATCGTTTCCATTTGGTGTCTAGCTCCAAGAGAATAGATTTATCCCAATCAAGCTTAAGATGCCAGAGATCCTGAATAATAAGTTTTGCTGTCACTGTGATTGTACCTATTAATCCAAGTGAATCGAAAATTAAAGCAATATGTAATAAAATACTTCTTTTCATAGGCTTTCTAATGATGACAGATAAGTGATACTGATAATCTTGAATGTGTCAGTTCAAATGATACCTATTGTTCGTTTCTCTGATTCCTTATCTGATGCTAAAATGAATTCTCTTTACTCTATCATAGATTGCTTGCCTTGAAGAGAAGATGCATTGGATGCTCATTTTCTCAACTCGAATTCTCCTTCTTGCAATAATTGAGTAATTTCTTTCTTAATTGAGATTGCTTCCTCTTCGATATTTGCTTCTGTGACCAAATCATCGACATAGAAATCTCTTAAGACAATTTTTGATGCAACTGGATACTGGCTCAAATAATCTTGGTAGTTTCCTCAGAGATCTGAGATTGCTAGAAACGATGCAGCAGATGTATATGTGACTAACTCGAAGGTTTTGATAAGTTCGTCTACTGAGTCACGCCATAAGATGCGCTGAAGGACAGTTTGAGTTGGATTTATCAATACTTGTCGATACATTTTACTTACATCTGCCGTGAGGGCAATCAGAAATGTACGAAATCTCGCTAAAATAGAAAAGAGATCTTCTTGCAGAGGATTTTTTTTGAGGGGAGGGGGGATAAAATAGGTGATGCTTTAATTGTACTATTGAGTATATATTATAATAATTAAATGAGTATGTTCTTGTTGCACAGAATCCAAAATCACTTGCAACCAGAGAGACATACATATGACTTTCCAAGTTTGAAACAATAATTACATGTACGCAAATAATTTATTCATTGATGATGTCTCAAAATGATGCCGAACGTTTATATATCGATGAATAAATCACTACTGAGAATTTGATTGCGCTCTAATTACTGCGCTTGACTTTCATTACCAATGTATTAATTTTTCCTTATTTATTTTTAAGATATGAATCAAAATTTTATCGAATGATATTGTTTTTTTATGTATCAGCGGTTTTTTATGTAGGCAGCCCTCTTGAAGAAGAGGAAGGACTAAACAGCTCTTATGAGCGCAGTCAACTCTCTTGAAAAGAAGTTAAAAAGAGGAAGACTGAGCAGTAAGATGTATGTAAAAAACAAAAAAACGCGGCTTCTTTTGGTTTTAGTGTAAGAAAGTTGCGTTTCGAGGTCAATATCAATTGTGCCAAATTTCGATCCGATCGATTAATATCTTCTGTTCCGGCAAAAGTCTCAAAGATTCGAAATTTTAGTAAAAATTGTAAAGTTTTAATGATAAGTGAATCAGCAACTTTTAAGCAATTATGTTTGACGCAGAAGCATACAAATGTCCATTTTTTATGTGATATCCATATGATATCCCGGTTACATGTGCGTAAATATCAACAAATTGAAGAAAGCAGGAAAATGAGAGAAGTTTCGATGAAATCAAAAAATTTCATTTGCATTATGCAACTCTTAGCTCAACCTGAGTGACTCAAAACTCATCACGTGAAGGTGTCTGCATTTGGAGTTTCACTCCATGCCCAACCCAATTCTACTTTATGGACTTAAAGAATACATAAATCGAATTAAGAAAATGTCAAAATCGAATCAATATTAGAAAGTCAGAAATGAAAATTGGATATTGAGTTTAACACATGATTAAGCGTGTGCTCGAGTATATTTAAATTGAGAATTGCGATTTGATCTTAAAGGTAGACAATTATTTGCGCGACTCAAGAGTGGCTCGAATAAAACTATTTCTTGCTTCGATTCCAAAAACTTTGCTTGAGACCTTTGTCACAATTTTGACCATGTGCTTCACTACCTGAGTATAGATACGCCTCAAAATTTCAATGTTTTAGGAATATCTCCTTTCTTAAGCATTTCTATAAAGGCTCCGTGTCAATGTAGTCTAGGGCTGGAGGAGATATCATCTGACATGAATTCCAATGAATCAAGTCTATAATTTGTGATTCATTGGAATTC
>NW_012130090.1:3643245-3645937 GCF_000143395.1 Atta cephalotes
ATCTGACATGAATTCCAATGAATCAAGTCTATAATTTGTGATTCATTGGAATTCATGTCAGATGATATCTCCTCCAGCCCTAGACTACATTGACACAGAGCCTTTATAGAAATGCTTGAGAAAGGAGATATTCCTAAAACATTGAGATTTTGAGACGTATCTATACTCAGGTAGTGCCGGAAGCGCATGGTCAAAATTAAGTGGAAGCACAAGACACTCACAAATTTCAGACTTTTGTTGCATACGGGCAGAAATTACCCTTTGCACAGCTAATTCCCGAACTTTATATCTGTCATCTGTCAACATAGCCAATAGGACGTTCTTGGGCAATGCAAAGTAAGCATGTTTGAGATGATTCCATCGATAATTGTCTTGTACTTCTTGAGTAAGTATTTAAATGAATTGATGAATTGTCAAATATGGCGAGCATCATCTTTAAAGGATTTTTGTTTAATACAAAACCAGGAAGGAATAGGGACTTTCAAGATGAAATTCACGAGTATAATTTTCTTCCTGCTCCAGGACGTCGAGTAGAAACATACAACCTAAAAAATTCTATTAGCGATGGTTAATCAAATGATTCAAAGTACTTGGCTCAGAATGAGCAAGATCTTCCGGCATTTCACTAGCTTTACTAGCAGAAATAATTTTAAGTAAATATTGTTGATCTTTATTTAGAAGAGAAGAGTCATCATCGAGAAGATCACAGTCTTTGATTCGAAATTTAACAAGAAGACGCTCTCCGCAATCTTTTAGAATCTTACTAATCGGACCAGAGTAACTATTCGTCCAGAAATTGAATTAATAACCATTAATATTGATAAAAAGATATCGAAGAGGCGGTTCATTGAAATGTAAAAGATAAATGATGATTCATTGAAGTCTGCCTAATCTGATTTCCAAGAGTCTGAAAATTCCTCCAATAATGCCTGTATTGGTATTCGTCCCGTCGCAGCCAACAACATAAATACAGTTTACACCATCTGATCATCGATAAGTACAAATGCTGTCTAATATATCTGCACTACTGCCTGATCTCGGAGAAACGCAATATACTGTCTTGATTCTTTTATTATTATTAGAAAGTAATAGTTTTCATTAATCTTCATGTTCTTTTGAAGTATTTGCATCGTGTTTTTCCCGGAGAGCATGATGTGAAGACCATCAAAGTACCAATAAAGTAACTATTGTCATCATGTTTTTTTGTAAAGCTTAGCTCTTTTTCTGTGCATATTTTCTCTCTAAATATTTTATTCTTATCAATAATAAGTATTTTGTCCGTTAGATAAAAGTTCCACATTCTTGAATAGAATTGAACCATAAGCTGCTGCTATTCTATTTGAAATGCCGAACTTCTGGTCCATCTGAGAGCAGAGTTAGTGAGCTTCAGTCGCATCTGCTTTGATGAATTGATACCACGATTTGGCTTGAATTCATCTTCATTCATACCTGGACGAGACTGCAAATAGTTCATCGTTAGTATCACCGCTATCATCTTCGGGAGTATCCTCTGACAGTTTCGATAGAAAAACGTTTGAGGACATAAATGCAGAAGAATAAAACTTTCGCTGGGCCTTGCGTTCTTGTCTCTTTTATAGTTTTTGAATTTCAACTGTATCTACCGCGCTTATAAATATTTTTCTTTTAGTTCTTTGGTCCGTAAGAAAAGTTTATTCAAGTTTGTGTCCTTTTTTTATCTTCAAGGCAATGACAAAGTTCATTAAAAGGGTATTACCAAGATATTTTTAGACTGAGATGTCAAACAATTTTTCTGCTTCCGTTTTGAATATTTGTGTATGATTAGCCACTGTTTGCCTTTTCATTTTTTATTTTAATGTATGATATGACTGGATCATGGCAGTAATTCGTGTAACTGTTGCAATAGACACTTTTTGATAAATTTCTTATAACTTTGTAGCAATTTTCTGCTACATTTGAAAATTTGGATTCCCTGTTATCACCCGTTTTTTGACCTTGATTAGAGCCAAATTCCCACTATTCATACAAACAGCATGATAACATCTTTGTATGAAAGAAGGATTCTTAGAGAACTAATATCTCTTAGTGATCCAAACAGTGGACAAGCGACTGCTCCACAAGATGAAAATTTCCGTGATTTGCTGAGATTGTGAGTGTAAATACTAAACAATGAATTAAAACAGATTGCTCAATATATGTGTTGGAATTCGACAAAAAGTAGCTTAATACAGAAGAAGAAACAATAAACAATTGCGTGCGTCTCGATTAGTCGTCGCATACAAAGATAGTGGAGAAGGGGACGGGAACTTCCTATCGAATGAAAGAGGGGAATGCAGGGAGGACCTTGGCGGTGGATAATGAGTGGGGGAACCTTAAATGCACTATTATATTTTTTTTCTTCCCTTCATTTCTCTCTTTTCAAACGTCGAGAGACTGCTACTAACTTCCTAATTTTTAAACTTTTCACAAAAATTTCGAATTTTTAAGGCTCTTGTTGGAACAGAAGATATTAACCGATCGGACTGAAATTTGGCATAATTGATATTGATTCCGAAACACAACTTTCTCACTTGGGCTAAAAGAAGTTGCGATTTTTTTGTTTTTTAATTCACTCTATTGAGCAATTCCAATTAGGTGTACAACTTTGCTTCCGCCGTTTTCCTATAGATGGCTTTAGCGGTAAGTGGTGGTCGAAATAAATAGATCATAGACT
>NW_012130090.1:3646156-3659334 GCF_000143395.1 Atta cephalotes
TATATATATATATATATATATATATATATATACCATATCTTTGTTAAAAAGGATCAAAATTTAAATTTAAAAAAAGATTTTGAAGCATAAAATCTCTACTTTCGAAGGTTACTATATTCTTTGAATTTTGTAATTTTTATACCTATATAGAAAACTACGATAAAAAACTATGAAAAAAAGGGAAATTTTTCTTTTCACTTTGTGGATCTGTCACCTGAAAGAAAATTTGCGAAAATTGTTGACTATTTATATCGTGAAAATTTAAAGTTTCCTTACAAAAATCGTTTCTTGAAAATATTTCTACGATTTTTTGTTCTCGAATTATTCGCGAATTAAGTAAAAAGGAGAAGGATTCCTCATACCTCCATTGAAAATTATCGTACTGCAATTAAAAAAATAGATTCCTAAAGCTGCAACGTTGCTCTATCGAATAGTATCATGTTAATTTTTTAAATGTAAAATATATATATAGAAATTTGAGTTAAAAATGTGATATTACTATCAGTATAACCATTGTGCAATGGAAAAAAAGGACAATATCACATTTTTAGCTCAAATGTACAGGGTGTTGCATCATCATACAGGTCAATATGACGGGTTGCCCGTTCGAGCAGGCGCGCAAAGTCATTCATACTTGCGTAGACACACTTCGGCACACAATCAATGCTACACTTTCTTTTCCAATAAAGTTCGTAGCATCAAATTGTGATGTAATTATGACTTCTGTAGAAATAGGTTAAAACAGAAGTGACAAAATATAGGTTATAAAAACGAATTTTATCATGAAAACGAAAGACGTCTCCCTTCTTACAAGAAAAACTCGATCATAATCGATCATAATCATTATGTAATATAATTTAATTACTTGAATTATAGAGAACGAAAGTTATAAAGAAAAAAAAACAATATCTTTGCAAATTTAAATTATAAATCGACCAATAAATTTGAATCACTGCAAATTTAAATAACGACACTTATGCAAACAAATCTTATAATATTTATTTTAAAAGAATAATAATTCATTAATAAATTAATAATTTAATAAACTGTAATAAGCATTATACAATTATTTATATAATTGCATATTACATCTATATTTTATAAATCTCTAAGATGATTATTACTAAAAAGCATAACATTGAATATGATGCAAATTGGTAAGTTTAAAATGTAATTTAACATCACGTTTAATGAACATTTTGAATTAATAATTCTTTTGTAAAAAAACAAAGAAAAAAGAGGACTACGAAAAATTATTATATAAAAACAGAACAAGATAAGTAGAATGTACAAAAAAACAAAAAGGAAAAAGTTTTAAGTTAACATTTTAATAAAGAATGCTAGCAATAGACATTTTGATCGTGATAGGATCATTCTCAATAATAAAAACATACATAATAAATAACGGTCGGAACAAAAACATAATACAATAAATATTTCCCTCTCTAAGGTAAACGCTGATAACATAAAAACAATTATCATAATGATTACAGTTGTAATTTATAATGGAAAGGACGCGAATGATAGCCACTTGCAATCAATTATTATATGCTTTTAATGTAAATTCCATATAAGTGAAAATGTAGCGCAAGATTGAAATAATATAACTGGATAAATTATAACAATTATAATAACAAATTATAATAATAAAATTATAACGCTAGAAAACGAGATAAATCATTAGCATAGAGACAATGTAATAAAATGTGAGATAATACTTAGCAAAATTAGTGAAGGTTAAGATTGCAAAAAAAATTTTTTTTTATCTCTATATTAATTGGAAAGTTTTTTATTTTAGATATAGTAACAGCTAAAATAAATATGCATATTTTTAATGTAACATACCTTAAGTTGAAATAAAAAGAGTTTCAGATACAAACAGTGCGTTAAACTTAGAGACAATGCGAAAAGAAATAAAAATATCTTGTCTCCCCCGATGTTCAAGACAAAATAAAATCATAAAAATGATATTTAAAGGAAGGAAGGTAAGGGTTAGTTGGAAAGTGGTTGGAAGAAGAAAATAAGAGGGGATAGAAATATGGATGAAACCATGGAAGGAATAATAAAAATAAGAAGGATTTAAAAAGGAGAAAGAGATTGAATAATAGATAGATAGGATTCAGGCAATGATTCTGTGTCGTTTTGTCTATTTAGATCTTGTTTTTATCTTTTTATGTATATCATTTCAGATATCAATCTCTTATTATATGAAGATTCACTGTCCAATCTATTTTCTATTTTTGACCCCGTAACCTCCACCTCTCTATCTTTAAATTGAATAAGAATTTTTATTATTTTCTTTATTCTCCCTTACCAATTTTGATTCCTACCCTCTCGAATTGCATATTCATGAAATTTATTAATTAACTATATCTTCACTTCATTCCATCTAAAATTATGATTGAGATTTATACGGTGGTCAGAAATGATGGAGAACCCGTTTTTTTATTGATATCCGAAATATGTTCATGTATCCTCATACTTAATTTTCTTTTGATCAACATAACTAGCCTCGCAATCATCACATGAGATCTTATAGTCCACATTTTGATGACCACATTTAGAAAGCAATTCTAACTTGTCATTTCCTCTCTTAATAAAACTTTTCAAGATTTTGGTGCTGGAAAATGCTAATTTACAATGAAACATGTTGGATATAGGTGAGAAACTTTCGGAGATAGATTTGACGTAAGGAACTGTAAAAAATTTTTTCTTTGATTTTTGGATTATGTATGTTTATTATGTATGTAAAATTTTAATCGATTTTCAATTATGGAAAAAATAAAAGGGAGAGAATAGCCATTATTAAGAAAATATGAATAGCTTCAACTAGATTGTTGAAATCGAGGATGTGATAACAGAAATATTTTATCAACGAAACTGATAATTATGCCTCTTTTATGACAAAGAGGATGATTGGAATGGAAATTCAGGAACCTTCTCGAAAATATAGTTTTGTGATATGTATCGAAAATAATTCTTTTATTGTCAATAATCAAAGTGGTGTCAAGAAAATTCAATCTATTGTCATTACCAACCTCCATGGTAAATTGTAATCTTGTATATAAAGAATTAAAAATAGTAAGAGTATCGTCGATGTATTCAAATAAAAGTGCGAGAACGATGTCATCGATATATCTGTAGAATATCTGTAAAATAGTGGATGTACTCATAAATTCGAGATATTTTTTTCAAATCCTGCATGTCAGCAATGATAGGAGATAATGATGAACCCATTGGAGTACCAAAAACTTGTTTGTAAAACTTATTATGAGAAGTAAAAAAAAGGAGAATTCAAAACAAATTTTACAGCCGTAACAAATTTTTCTTTTAAAATATTAGTTTTTGTGGATATATGAATTCATCTCTTCTCAATACTATTCCAATACTATTGCCAAATCTATAGGAACATTAATAAAGAGAGACACAATGTCCAATGAAGCTAATACATAATTAGAGTCAAAAGCCATGCCATTTAATTTCTGTACAAGATAGAAGCTGTCTATAATATGGCTAGGAGCTTGTGGTATGCTTTTAATAATTATGTTATGTAAAAAAAGAAGGGACTGTTTATAGATGATATAATGATTCTCAATGAGTTAACAGCTTTATGAATTTTGATCAATCCATGCGCTCTAGGAATATTACTATCCGAAATCATTAATTTTTTATATATCAATTCATCGATAAAATCACAGATCTTCCATCTTGTAAGAAGCGTAAGTCCTGTGTCAACTTTTTCGTAGGAAAAAGTGTTATAATAGAATAGATATCAACATCTGAAAGAATCTCCTCCATCTTTGATATATATAAATCTTTCTCAAGTATGACAGTGATATTACTTTTGTCTGTAATAAGTAAATTAGAATGGTCATTGATAAATATCTTAGTGAGATGCAGCCATTCTAAAATTATTCTGTCATTGAAACTAGGAGAAGGAAAATTGTTATAAAATTTATTGAGAATAGGAATGGAGTTATTTCTAACAAAGTTGATGACAATATTCTTAGGACGACTAGTAATACTGTGTTCAATACATTTGAATTCAACTAGGACATTTTCTTTATTGTCTTGATTGATAGAAAGATTAAATTTTTCACCTAGTTTTAACAAGTATGAACAATTATAATAAGTTGAACCTTCAGGAATATCGGTACTATTTAAATTGACAAATCAGTTATCTTGTAACATCTCTAAAGGAGAAGCTTTATTAAATTCTTTTGGATGTAGACTCTTTCAGAGTCAGAATAGTGAGCTCCAATATTGTGTGAGACTTCACAAACAGTGAGTAGATTCTTATTGTTCAAATTGTTACAAAGATCATTTGTACAAATAGTACAAACATATGAGATCGGTCTGATTCTTGAACAAGAAAAACTAGATTTTCTATTCACTAATCAATCAATTTTCTTATGTATTTTATTCATCTGTTCGAGAAAATAAGAACCACTAATATGAAAATATATGAAAAACTTATCACTATGGAAGCTGGCAAAATAGGGATTGTATTAGAGATATTAAAAATACGAACTCTAGTTATAAGCAAATGGGAATAGGCATCTTTCAATTCTAGTCGCATAATTATCTTCACAAATTTTAATTGAATATTTTCAAGTCGTTTATGAGTTAATATTGTAAAGTGAAAAATTTTTGACCTTGATGAATTTATATAAATGTGGAAGAACTAAATCTAATTTAAAACACGAATTTAAAAATTTAATGCGGATCCTAATATTTACACTTAATTTGACTGAATTACATAGTTCTTTAAGTAAATTGCAAGTATTAACAAAATTATTTCTGATAAAGAAAAAAGTGAAAGGAAAATAAACGTGAATATAACGCATAGTTTCGCCCGCGTGTATTAAATTATCTGATTAGTAATCCCAAATTTCCCAAATTTCAGAAAGATAAAGAAAAAAGAGAGCTACGAGTCAAAAATTATTATATAAAAACAGAACAAGATAAATAGAACGTACAAAAAAACAAAAAGGAAACAAAAATGTTTTAAGTTAAAATTTTAATAAAGAATACTAGCAATAGACGTTTCGATCACGATCGGATCATTCTCAATAATAAAAACATAATAACGGTCAGAATAGAAATATAATACAATAAATATTTCACTCTCTAAGATAAACGCTGATAACATAAAAACAATTATCGTAATGTTCGCTTGAATCCTATCTACTTATTATTCAATCTCTTTCTCCTTTTTAATTCCTTCTTGTTTTTATTATTCCTTCCATGGTTTCATCCTCATTTCTATCCCCTCTTATTTTCCTCCTAGCACTTTCCAACTAACCCTTACCTTCCTTCCTTTGAATGTCATTTTTGTGATTTTATTTTGTCTTGAATCGGGGGAGACAAGATATTTTTATTTCTTTTCGCATTGTCTCTAAGTTTAACGCACTGTTTATATCCGAAACTCTTTTTATTTCAACTTAAGGTATGTTACACTAAAGATATGTATATTTATTTTAGCTGTTACTATAATATATCTAAAATAAAAAACTTTCCAGTTAATATAGAGATAAAAAAAAATTTTTTTTGCAATCTTAACCTTCACTAATTTTGCTGAATATTATCTCACATATTACACTGTATGCTAGTCTTTAATGGTTTATCTCGTGTTCTAGCGTTATAATTTTATTATATTATAATTTATATCCAATTATATCATTTCAGTCTTGCACTATATTTTCACTTATATTATATGGTTTTCTACAAGTCATACTCATGTTTGCGTTCTCCGTTCACTTGTAATCGAAGGATGCTCATTCTTTTTATCAGTGTCAAATTGACACTAAGCATTGACACTAATCTGACTGCAAGGAGCTATCATTTGCATCTTTTCCGTTATACATTATAACTGTGAATATTACGATAATTGTTTTTATGTTATCAGCGTTTATCTAGAGAGCGAAATATTTATTGTATTATGTTTTTGTTCCGACCGTTATTTATTATGTTTTTATTATTGAGAATAATCTTATCGCGATCGAAATGTCTATTGCTAGCATTGTTTATTAAAATTTTAATTTAAAACATTTTCGTTTCCTTTTCGTTTTTTTGTACATTTTACTTGTTCTGTTTTTATATAATAATTTTTAGCTCGTAGCTTTCTTTTTTCTTTGTTTTTCTGAAATTTATGAGCCTTATTACTAATCAGATAATTAAATTCTTTTGTAGTTACATGTATTACAATTTAGCATTATTTATATAAATATGCTTATCATATATTAAATTGACTGTTAATTTAATAATAAAGTATTAACATTCCAATAATGTATTAACATTTCAATAAATTATGCTGAAGATCTGCCGATAATCATTTTTATCGTTATTTATGATATTTACTGTATCAAAATTTACTATAGTATCCTTGTAAATTTTTCTAGTTATAAATGCTATTTTAATATCAAGAATATGAGTTCTTTTTTCTTCTTCTTCATAATAAAATAAATAAATATATATGCTAAATGTGTATGCGGATAAATATGTGCGGCTATGTGCTTACTATTGATCGTTCTGGAAAACATAGGGAAAATCATGCATTTTCTCTATTTAAGAAGAGATACAGTAATGATACGCTTATTTAAAACGCTTATTTAAAAAGAGACACAGTAATGATACGCTAAAGAAATAATTAATTTCCTACTGTATCATACCATGTTATTGCTACGTTGCATAGATCGTATCGTAGATTGATATACCATATCATATATAAATATACCATACCATAAAGTCTATGTGCTCTTTTAAGGTTTTGTTCCAAAATGTATACTGTCAGTATTGAAATATATACGTTTACATCACATGCACTATACATTTTTAGTATTGGGAACACAATCTATATGTATGAAAAAATATGTCAATCTGTGATAGCAGTTGTTAAACAGCTTGGAAAATTTGTGAGAAATCTGTTATATCTATTTAACGATGGAGCGTTATAAAAACAAAGAATTGGCAAATATGTTGCTTATTTATGGAGAATGTCAAAAAAATCAAAGACAAGCCGCAATTCTTTATGCGGAACGTTTTTCTAACTAGCAACACCAGGGCACGGATTTTTCCAGTCTATTTATTAGATTTGTTTATGGGACATTACATGTTTCAACACATTCACATACCGCAGTGAATAGAAGCAACAATTAATGCAATAAGATAAGCTATTATTGCTAATCCGCATACAAGTATTGGATATGATCTCCAACTGGACCATACCAAAGTTCGGAATTTTCATAGAATTGTAAAGAAAAATCTTAGCTGGCAGCCATTTAAAAGACATACAACACAAAAAATATTTCCCCAAGATTTGCCTCGTAGAGAAGCTTTTTATGATTGGCTTTCAGAGCAAATAAGAATAAGATAGTAATTGGTGATTATCATTTTTTACCACGACTAGAATAGCACTGATTTTTTTTCAAATAATTATTTATGCTACCGTGCGTTTAGTCCGCGAACTAAATAAGGGCGTCCTTGTTTAACCTATAAGTTAAACAAAGACATCTATCGTATAAGTCGCGAACTAAGCGCACGGTGTAAATCAAGCCATTGAAGAAGAGAAGTTTAAATTTTTTTAGCTTTAGAAATCGTTCGAATGTTGATTCATCGTGAGACGATAATCACAAATTTTTAATTTATTAATATTCGAGCTATTTTTATTTCAAAACCTACAAAATCGTAGCAATTAATTACCTTTGTTCCAGATTGACATAAACAATATTCCTAATGATAACTTTTAAGGAGAATTTTATGGACAGATGAATACACTTTCCACAGTGATGGACGATATATCGACATAAGCATCATTATGCGGAAGAAAATTCGCATTGTAGAAAAGAAACTCATATTCAGAAATAATGTTAATGTCTGGATGAGAATTTTAGATAATTATGTTATCGTACTATTTTTCTTTTCGAAAAATGTTAATATTACAGCAACTACTTATTCCATATTCCTGGTATTACCATATACAAAAAATACAAACAACAAGTGAAAAAATAACACCTATGTTATACGGTAAGGTGCGAAAAAACTTAATATCAAGAATTGCTTATGTGCAATAATGTTATTGGTGTTATTTTTTCACTTGCTGTTTGTATTTTTTGTATCAAATCATTTCTGTTGCGTGGTAAATCATAAACTTGATCTTATGTAACCTCACACAAAGAAATCCATAAGCGTTATGTTAGGTGAACGTGGGGCTATTCTTGCAGAGTGATATGGATACTTATCCATCTGTTAGAAAATTTTCGATTGAAGATAGTTTGAATTAAAAGAGATGAATGAGCAGGATGGCCATCTTATTGAAATATTATATCTGGAATTACAGCTAATGGAACATCTTTTAACAAATATGATAATGTTTCTACTAGAAATATGGAATAAGTTTCTGCTATAATATTAATATCTTCCGAAAAGAAAAACAGCTCGATAACATAATTATTCAAAATTTCTATCCAGATATTAACATGGAATTGTCCCTCAAGGGGCATTTCCTTTATGCAATAAGGATTTTTCTCCGTATAGAATTTCATGTCTATTAAATAATAAATGTATTTATCTGTCCAGAAAATTCTCTTTAAAAAAAAAATCATCATTAGTAATATCTACCTTATTTGTTACTACGATTTTATATGTTTTTGAAATCAAAATGGCACAAATATTTATATATTAAATTCAAAATTTTTGGACATTGTCTCACCAGGAAGCAATATTTAATATTATAATTTTTGGTTTCCAAAGCTCCAAAAAAACTTAATATTTGATTTCTCTTTTAAATTCTACATTATTAAAAAAAATCAAGGCCTATTTTCAATTGTGGAATCCAATTATGGCTGCCACTAATTACTAATACATCTTATTATTCTTATTTACTCTATAAAAGCCGATCATAAAACGCTTCTCGATGAGGCAAATCTTGAGGAGATAATCTTTGTTATATGTTTTTCAAATGGATGCCATTCAACATTTTTCTTAATAATTCTGAACTTTTGTATGATCCATTTGTAGAGAATATCTACTTATATATGGATTAACAATAATAACTTTTCTTACTACAATAGTTGCTGCTTTATTTGTGTGTGCCGTGAATGTGTTGGAGCGTATAACATTCCATTGACAAAGTTTAATAAATAAACTTTGAAAAACTTTGAAAAAATCCGTATTCAGAATGTCGCTTATTTGGAAAATCCTTCGCATAGAGGACTGTGTCTTGCTTTGATTTTTATGATCCTCTATAAATAAGCAATATTTGCCAAATCTTTATTAGTATAACTCTCTATTGTGAAACGTATCAGAAACTTTTTAAGCTGTTTAACAACAATTGATCGATATTGATTGTCTCATATCTCCCTTATTCTTATGCCTTGTGATATTTATTTTGGAATATTAATATTAATAATATTAAAATATTTTGTTATTAAATTAATAATACTCTTCAACATGAATTTTAGATCAGAAATCAAACTAACAATTCTTACAAATTTTTTTAAGCTGAACATAAATCCATAAATTAAATTGTTTTATTACGTCTCATGTTTTTGAGAAAATTCGACTCAAAAATGGTAATCCCAGAAGCCGTTTTATGCAATTCCTATTATAAGCTGCTATTTTCTTTCTTTTAATTCATCTGCATATAACTGTATATTTTTCATAAAGCAATTAATAGGTGATTTTTATAGATTTTTTATTGCTGTAAATAAATCCGTAAATAAAAATGATCTATCACGTCTTTTAGCTATTGTATTTTGACTCAAAATTATCCAAGAATGTCATTTTTGGCATCTTTGAATCTAATTTTATCAACATGATAGAGTAATTTTATTTATGGATTGATTTTCAACATTATAAAATCTATAAGAATTAACTAATCGGATTTGTGGTAAAAAAATTAATTTGTTGAACAGTGTCAATTTAATATATTAATATTATCTTCGTATAAAAAATGCCTATTGCATATAAACCTACAGAGGCATCATTATGAAAAATATTCATTAAATATAATAATTAATTTACATCTTATAAAACTTGCCAAGTTGCATATTTAATGTATATTTTTTAGTAATAATCCTCTTTATGAAATGCAGTCTTTTATATAAAGAATTATATAATGCTATTAATATAATATAATGCTATTAATGCCAGTTTACTAAATTATTATTAATGAATTGTTAACATCAGTTTATTTATGAATTAACTGTTATTAATGTTATTAATGAATTATATTTATTCTAAAATAAATATAAGATTCATCGATTATTGTCATTACTTAAATTTGCAGTGAATTATATTTATTGGTCAATTTATGATTTAAATTTGCAAAAGTATGTTTATTTCTGACTTTCATTCTCTGTAAAAATAATTCAAATAATCAAATTATATTACACAATGATTATAATCGACTAGGATCGAATTTTTCTAATAAGAAGGAAGATGTACTTCACGTTTTCACGATAAAATTCGTTTTTATAACCTAGTGGTATATGCCACTTCGGCTTCTATTTTAATCTATTTCTATGTTGTCATATGTGCATCACAATTTGATATGCTACAAATTTTATTGCAAAAGAAGGTATACCATTGACTGTGTGCCGAAGTCTACGCAAGTGACCTTGCGCGCCTGCTCGAATGGCAAACCATCATACTAACCTGTATGGTGATGCAACATCCTGTACATATATTCTATTTTTTTTTAAATTGATAATTATACCACTTGATAGAATAATGTTTCAGCTTTAAGAATCGGTTTTATTAATTACGATGATTTTTAATGAAGTTGTGAGTAATCAAAATCAGAATGTCCTTTTATTTAATCCGCGTGTAACTTGATAACAAAAAATCGTAGGAATATTTTTTAAAAATTTTTAGGAACTTTTAGGAAAAACTTTAAACTTTCACATCATATAGTCGAAAATTTCGTAACAAATATTCTATATATAATTTTGAGCTATCAACATTCCGCAGAACTTCTCTCCAATATATTCTCAATCCAATATATTTCGAAATGTTCCAATCTTCTTGTTCGATTTCAGTATCCTTTTTAATTTTCGCAACGAAGTGTTTTAATCCGAACATGGATCTGAAATAAATCATAATAATCGATTTGACGATTTAGCGACTTAATGATTCGCGACGAGGAGAAAAAGAGGACTCGAATTTTCAGAAATCAAACATATTGCCAAATTTCGACATTGAATTTCCCATAGAAATAATGGTCGTATCAAGCTAAAATTTGGCATGAAAGCAACTAAATTTATGTAAATTCAAAAGATCAAATTTTCTAAAAATAAATAAGACTACGGAGTTATTATTGGGAGTACAAATAAGTTTCCGCCGTTGCAAAAAACAACGCCACTAATAAACTATAGTTAAAATTGTTTGATGTAAAACGACATATCGTAAGATTGGACATCCGGCAACACCATAACCTTGAAATATTAGCGATTTTGTATCAGCATCATATATTTTTTTTTGTACGAAAATGTCGAGTTTTGAGCCGAATAAGCGTCATTTGCGGGAACTTTTGATTTACTTCTTTAATTTGAAGAAATCTGCAGCTGAGGTTCATAGATTGCTTGTAGAAGCATATAGTGATGCTACCTTAAGTGAGAGAAGTTGTCGTGAGTAGTTCCAAAAGTTTAAGAACGGTGAATTTAACGTCGAAGACAAAGAACGTAGCAGAAGGCCGAAAGTGTACGAAGACGCGGAATTAGAAGCATTATTGGATGAAGATTCGTGCCAAACGCAAAAAGAACTTGCACTTACATTAAGAGTGACTCAACAAGCAATTTCATATCGTTTGAAATCATTGGGAATGATTCAAAAGCAAGGGAATTGAGTTTCATATGAACTGAAGCCGAGAAACATTGAATGCCGATTTTTCACATGTAAAATGCTGCTTGCCAGGCATAAACGAAATTAATTGATGCTTTCAAGCGACTACAAAGATTGAAACATCTCAACTGAATTATTTCATAATGATTTTTATATAGAATAACAATGCGATGAAAGTCTCGGCTCGGGAATAAATTTCTCGTCTCCGGACAAAATTATTTTTTCCAAGAATTTCATTATTTCGGCATTGGCACGTACCTCGCGAGTGATCTATTTGGCTAGCTCACGCTAGCCAACGCACGCGTCACGTCCGTATGAAGTGATAGAAAGTAATATGATTATCCAAATGTTATTCCAATAAATTTTGACATGGAATATTTACGCAAAATGTTCAAATTAATGAGTATTTTATACAGATAATGTGAAACCAAATAGCAAAAGGAAATACAGCGTAGGAAAAAAAAATTTTATTTATATGCATGGAAAGACGTAACTGTCCTGGAATATGCTCAAAATTATTCCATTTTTTTCTAGAAAACACAATAAATATAGGGAATAATTGAATAATTCCGATCGGAATCCATTCTGATCTGTTTCATAATAAGTATTCAGTATCTATAGAATAAGTTATTCAGTTTCTGCTATCAAGACTTTATTTAGTTTTTGTTACAATCTGCTGGTATATATAAAGTGTCCCAAAAAAGTTCGAAACACTTGAATAATCTTGGAAAATAAATTTTACAGAAAAATGTTTTAAACAAATGTTGTAAGGTTCAAAAAGACATATTTATTAGGTGTACAACTTTGCTTCCGCCGTTTTCCTATAAATGGCTTTAGTGGTAAGTGATGGTCGAAATAAATAGATCATAGACGTCATATAATAAACTTGGACATCTGTCAACATAACCCCATAGAAACATTAATCGATTTGTGTCTGCATCATAAAATTATTCTCGATTGAAAATGTCAGTTTACGAGCCAAATTCTCGTCATTTGCGGGAGGTTTTAATTTTTTGGTTCAATATGAAGAAATCTGCGGCTGAGGCTCATCGAATGCTCTCAAATACTTATGGTGAGGCCGCTATTGCCGTGAAAGTGAAAGAACGTGTCGTGAGTGGTTTCAACGCTTCAAGAACGGTGATTTTGACGTCCAAGGTCATGCTCTATATTTGGTGGGACCAGCTCGGCGTAGTATATTATGAACTGTTAAAACTGAAACAATCACAGGCGATCGGTATCGAACGCAATTGATGCGTTTGAGCCGAGCATTGAAAGACAAACAACCGCAATACAACGAGAGACACGATAAAGTGATTTTGCAGCATGACATTGACCCC
>NW_012130090.1:3659777-3668659 GCF_000143395.1 Atta cephalotes
CAAAGTTGTACACCTAATATTAACCTTATCAATTTGATATTGGATGGCATCGCCAAGGTCAGATCACATTGATTTTTTTAAACGAAACATCCTACTTTTGATTCCAGAATGTAATAACTGGTATCAAGAGCTTTTCAAAACACCACAAAAAAGTTATTTTTCGAATTATAAGGCTCGAAAGTTACAGTACTGCTAGCATTAGCATTAGAGATTTTTGATCGATGATTAAAACCTCTTGAATGTTGTTCAATATTATGTCCTGGATGAATATTGTTAAGAACAAGGTTATCGAAAATTGTTTCTCTTATTTTCATTTTTATATAAAAATGTATTTTCAATACAATCCAGGACATCCTAAACAACATTCAAGAGATTTTAATGTTCGTCAGTTGGACACCTTGCATAATGCTAATACCAGTGGTACTGTAACTTTCAAACCTTATAACTATAAAGTGAAAAATAATTATTGTATTATTTTAAAAAACTCTACCAGATTATTAGATTCTGAAATCAAAAATAGGGTGTTCCGTTTTAAAAAATCAATATGATACCTTGATCTGACCTTGGCGATGCTATCTAAAGTCAAATTGATAAGATCAATAAAAAGACCTTTTTAAATCCTACAACTTTTGTCTAAAACGTTTCTGTAAAACTTATTTTTTTCGAGATATTCAATTTCAACCTTTTTTGGAACACACTCTGTATTGCAGGTTTTGTCATATTTCTGACAGCAATTTGCTGACAATGTTGGATAATACAAACCTTGTGTACAATTTATTACCTTTTTGCAATCAAAAATTGGTAATTGGATCTGCTCAAAATCTGTCTTTGCAGACTTTGTTATCAGGATAGGTGGTATATTCACGAAATCAACTATGAATTTGAAATAAACCACAACGAGGAAAAGAGGTAATAGCGATTCAAAATTCAGTTTTATATAATTAAATTTTAAGAGCAGTATATTCATAATCCGTTCTTATTTTAAGACCGTCTTAAGTAATGCCTCAAGATACTAATACGATTATTTGATTGATTCACTTTCTTAAGACTGTATTTAAGACGGTCTTAAGTATAAGATTCGATTATGAATACCGTACTATATATTTTTGCATATCTCTTATAGGAAATTGATATTCCATATCTGATATTCAATATCTGTAAATTCATTGGAATAAAGAAAATGTTTTCTGCAGAATTTATGTTATTATTCTGAGAAACATTACTGTATTTAATTTATGTATCAGAAAATATTAGCAAATCTTCCAATTAATTTCATTGTTTGCCTGATGTCATTTCGCAGATACTCGGTACCTTGCGACAAATCGCTCGACAGGCTCAAATGTCGTTGTGGAACGCCACCCAGGATCAGTGCGAGTCCCGCGGACCATGGTGACAGCCTAGCAACAAGAGAACGGCCACAGGAAGCCGAAATGGATCTTACTTTGAAAGCTCATCATCCTGCATCCGTTAGGGATTCGTTATTTCATCATTTATCAAGCAATCACCAGCAGCAAGATATTGTGCAAACCATAGACGAGCCTTTGGATGTCACTCTCAACAGCAGCAAGAACAACTAAAGGCCGTTCTTTATGATTACTCGCAAAATTTGACTCTTTAAAATCTCTGCAGACGTACAATTCTACAGCATAGAAAAGCAAAACACGCTCACAAATACACACATTTTGTATTTACATGTTTTGAAAATCATTTAAAAAATTTTTGTCCTTTCATCTCTGAATTAAAATTTTTTAAATTTTCTCATAGAAATATTAATTTAATTACATAATAATTTTATTTTATTTTATTATATGCGCGTAAATTCATACATTTAAGAGTCATATCCTTTTCGAACAGTCATCAGTCAGAAATTAACGATCAATGAATAATCATTGACCGTTAATCAATTCCTAATCGTTACAGAAGGATATTGACATCTAATGTGACATTAAAAGAAAGATACTGGGAAGAAAGTTGATTACATTGCAATGTGAATGACGCTTTCATCGTTACATATTTTATTGTTATATTTATAAAATTATTGTATTTATTGAGAGTGTGTAGTAATTTAGCAGCGTACCACGGAAAAATATTTAAATTAAATATTTAAATATTTAAAATGCTGTCATCTTTCTACGTTTCTAACTTTGAAATTCCTTGCACTGATTCCACGCTGTAGGCTGTAATGATTGAGAATGAAGTATTTTTAAAGCAATATTTTATAATAACAATTAGGCACTAAAATATCTTTTGAAATATGCGATCTGAAAAAGTACGCATAATCAAAGATTCTCAAATAAAAGAGAGCAATAAGTATACGCTATATTTATTTTTTTTGTTATTGAGATAGTTGTTAATATTTATTTTTTTGACAATTTCTGTGTCACAATATGTTTCCTTCGAACATTTTATTAATAGTATTAATAATAAAGGATGCAATCCGGCATTCGGAATTATCTGGCATTTTTTTATTATTCGGTCGGATTGCCGGATATCATTAATATCCAGCAATCTGGGTGAAATTTTAAATTGAAGGTGCGTTATTGATGCAGAATTCTATTCTTTTAGCTGAATTTCTTACACAGTTTATGATTTTGCATAGTAATAGTGATTTATATTAAAGCTCGGAACCCAAGTACCCGAATATTCATCCGCCCGTTATGGATCTGGACAGGTTCCGCGGATACGTGATACTTCGGGTATCTGCAAATCTGTGCGTAATACGGGTGCCCAAGGAATTGTGAGTGAAATGAGTACCCGTATCGATACGAGTATCCGCTATTAGTATAATTATTATAGAATTATTATAGAATTTGATCTCAGAAAAATTACCATCAGGATAAATTTTTGAACCTTTATTTTTAAGATTGAAGGAGAAAAATGGTTTACCATTGTAATGGCCACTAAGAAAAATAATTAAACAAATAGGATACAAATTTCGGTTTTTTGCAAATATCTCTATAAATCAATTTTACCAAGAAAATATAAGAGAAGAAAATTAAAGAGCAGAAAATTTTACACAGAAAAGGTTCTATAAGTTTTTGTTGTAGCAATATTTTCCACGTAAGAAATTATGAAATATGTACTTTGCGCAGTGAAGTTGTGAAGCGTGCCGATAAAACGCAAAATGGAGCATCGCATGCGCGACAAAAAATATCATAACTTTTGGACTATCGTATAACTTTTTGAATTATCGTATAGAAATTGGCCAAAATGGCCAAAAAATTGGCCGTGTTGAAAAGCTGAAATCTTTAGTTTTTTAATGGAATTTGTTTCAAAAAACAAAGAAAAAGAGGGCTATGAGCCAAAAATTATTAAATAAAAACAAAACAAGATAAAGTAGAATGTACAAAAAAACAATAAAGGAAACGAAAACGTTTTAAGTAAAAATTTTAATAAAGAATGCTAGCAATAGACGTTTCGATCGCGATCGAATTATTCTCAATATTAAAAACATAATAAATAATGGTGGGAAAATAAACAAAAACATAATACAATAAATATTTCGGGCAAATGCTGATAAACAATTATCGTAATGTTCACAGTTACAATGTATAACGGAAAGGATACGAATGATAGCTACAGTCAAATTATATACTTATAGTGTCAATTTGATAAAAAGAATGAGTATCCTTCGATTACAAGTGAACGGAGAATGCAAATAAGTATAATCCTGTAGAAAATTATACAAGTGAAAATATAGCGCAAGATTGAAACAATATAACTGGATATAAATTATAATATAACTAAATTATAGCGCTAGAACACGAGATAAACCAAAGACTAGCATACAAACAATGTAATATATGAGATAATACTTAGCAAAATTAATGAAGGTTAAGATTGCAAAAATTTTTTTATTTCTATATTAACTGGAAAGTTTTTTATTTTAGATATAGCAACAGCTAAAATAAATATGTATGATATCTTTAATGTAACATATCTTAAGTCAAAAGTAGAAGAGTTCAAAAGTAGAATTCAAAAGTAAAAAGTAAGTCATAAGTAAAAAAAGTTTCGAATACAAATAGTGCGTTAAATTTAGAGATCATGCGAAAAGAAATAAAAATATCTTGTCTCCTCCGATGGTCAAGACAAAATGGAATCACAGAAATGACATTCAAAGGAAGGAAGGTAAGAGTTAGTTGGAAAGTGGTAGGAGAAAGACAATAAGAGAGGAAATGTGGAACTAGGAATAATAAAGAAAGGAATAATAAAGAAGGAATTAAGAAGGAGAAAGAGATTCAATAATAGATAGATAGGATTCAGGCAAAGATTCTAAGTCGTTTTATATATTTAAGCCTTATTTTTGTCTTTTTATATGTATCATTTCGGATATCAATCTCTTATTATATGAAGATTCCAATATCTTCACTTCATTCTGAAATTGTAATTGAGATTTGTACATGGTCAGAAATGACCGATGGAGAACCGTTTTTTTATTGATATCCCAAATATGTTCACGTATCCTCGTATTCAATTTTTTTTTACCAACATAGCTAGCCTCGCAATCATTACATGAGATCTTATAGACTACATTTTGATTAGAAAACAATTCTAACTTGTCCTTTCTCTCTTAATAAAACTTTTCAAAATGTTGGTGATGGAAAATGCTAATTTACAGTGAAACATGTTGGATATAGGTGAGAAACTTTCGGAGATAGATTTAACATAAGGAACTGTAAAAAATTTTTTTTTATTTGTGGATTGTATGTTATATGTTTATCTATGTGAAATTTTAATCGGTTTTCAATTGTGGAAAAAATAAAAGGAAGAGGATAATCATTAAGAAAAATATGAATAGCTTCAATTAGAATTGTTATGTTGAAACCGAGGATGTGATAACAGAAATATTTTATCAACGAAACTGATAATTATGCCTCTTTTATGACAAAGAGGATGATTGGAATGGAAATTCAGGAACCTTCCCGAAAATGTAGTTTTGTGATATGTATCGAAAATAATTCTTTTATTGTCAATAATCAAAGTGGTGTCAAAAAAATTCAATCTATTGTCATTGCCAACCTCCATGGTAAATTGTAATCTTGTATGTATAAAGAATTAAAAATAATAAGAGTGTCGCCAATGTATTCAGATGGAAGTGCGAGAACGATGTCATCGACATATCTGTAGTAAAATAATGAATGTACTTGTAAATTCGAGATGGCAATTTCTTCCAAATCCTGCATTACCATGTCAACAATGATAGGAGATAATGGAGAACTCATTGAAGTATCAAAAACTTGTTTATAAAACTTATTGTTAAAGGTAAAAAAAGTAGAATTCAAAAACAAATTTTACAGCCGTAACAAATTCCTCTTTTGAAATATTAGTTTTTGTGGATATATGAACCCATTTCTTCTCAATACTATTCAATGCCAAATCTACAGAAACATTAGTAAAGAGAGACACAACGTCCAATGAAGCTAATACATAATTAGAATCAAAAGCTTTGCCATTTAACTCTACAAGATAGAAGCTGTCTTTAATATAGCTAGGAGCTTGTGATATACTCTTAATAATTATGTTATGTAAAAAAAGAAGGGACTGTTTATAGATGATATAATGATTCTCAATGAGTTACCAGCTTTATGAATTTTGATCAATCCATGCGCTCTAGGAATATTACTATCCTAAGTCATTAATCTTTTATATGTCAATTCATCGATGAAACTACAGACCTTCCATCTCATAGAAAGCACACCTGTAAGTCCTATGTCAACTTTTTCGTAGAATCCCTGTTAATAAAAGAATAGATGTCAACATCCGAAAAAATCTTCTCCATCTTTAATATATAAATCTTTATCAAGCAGTGACATTATCTTTGTCTGCATTGGTAATAAATAAATTAGGATAGTCATTGATAAATAGTAGTTTAGTGAGATGCAGCCATTCTGAAATTATTCTGTCATTGAAACTAGGAGAAAGAAAATTGTTATAAAATCTATTGAGGAATGGAGTTATTTCTAACAAAATTGATATTCTTTGGACGACCAGAAATACCGTTTTCAATATATTTGTTAAATTCAACTAGGATTTTTTTTTATTATCTTAATTGATGGGAAGATTAACTTTTTCACCTAGTTGTACAACAAGTACTGAACCTCAAGAGGAATATCGATACTACTTAAATTGACAAATCAATTGTCTTGTAACATCTTCAAAGGAGAAACTTCACTAATTACTTCAACTTCACTAAATTCTTTTGGATGTAGACTCTTTCAATGTCAAAATAGCCAGCCCTAAGTTGTGTGAGTCCTCACAAATAGTGAGTAAATTCTTATTATTCAAATTGTTACAAAGATCATTTATACAGACATATGATCGGTCTGATTCTTGAACAAGAAAAACTAGATTTTCTATTCACTAATCAATCTTCTTATGTATTTTATTCATCTGTTTAAGAAGATAAGAACCACTAATATGAAAATATATGAAAAACTCATCACCTATTGAAGCTGGCAAAATAGGGATTGTATTAGAGATATTAAAAATATGAACTCTAGTTATATGCAAATGGGAATAGGCATCTTTCAATTCTAATCGCATAATTATCTTCACAAATTTTAATTGAATATTTTAATTGAATATTTTCAAGTCGTTTATATGAGTTACTATTATAAAGTGAAAAAATCTTTGACCTTAATAAATTTATATAAATGTAAATTTATATAAATTTATATAAATGTAGAGGAACTAAATCTAATTTGAAACACGAATTTAAAAATTTTATGCAGACCCTAATATTTACACTTAATTTGACTGAATTACATAGTTCTTTAAGTAAATTACAAGTATAAACACCAAAATGATTTCTGATAAAGGAAAAAGTGAAAGGAAAAACATGAGTATAACTCATAGTTTCGCCGCGTGTATTAAATTATCTGATTAATAATAAGGTTCATAAATTTTAGAAAACAATGAAAAAAGAGAGCTACGAGCCAAAAATTATTAAATAAAAACAAAACAAGATAAAGAATGTACAAAAAAACAATAAAGAAACGAAAATGTTTTAAGTTATTATAAAAATTTTAATAAAGAATACTAGCAATAAACGTTTCGATCGCGATCGGATCATTCTCAATATTAAAAACATATATAATATTGTAAATAATGGTAATAATGGTACATATATAATACGGTAAATAATGGAAAATAAACAAAAACATAATACAATGAATATTTCGCTCTCTAAAGCAAACGCTGATGACATAAAAATAATTATCGTAATGTTCACAGTTACAATATATAATATAACGGAAAGGACGAGAATGATAGCTACTTGCAATCAGATTATATGTTTATAGTGTCAATTTGATAAAAAGAATGAGTATCCTTCGATTACAAGTGAACAGAGAACAAAATTTGTTTCGTTATTCTACAATTTTTAACAATTCGACAATGGATTAAATAATATATATTACATGCAATTTTTTATTTTTTTCATAAAATCAGTTATTGGTATCGAATTGTTTAAAAAAAATCGCCTGCAGGACATTACAGTATATATTATACTTCATACTTTGATTCCACGAGAGGAAAAAATTAAAAAAATTTTTTTTCCTTTAAAATCGAGTTATTAACATTTTCAGTAATTTTCAAAATTTTTGAGTAAACGTAAAATTTGAAATTGTCATAGCTTTTCAAATAATTACACTAGAATAGTTTTTAAAAAAGCAATTGAAAGCTTGGAATGTCTATTTTTAGACATCGTATCGAAATTTTCCGTCATACTTCGAATTTTCATTTATTTACATAAATATATGAATCATTGCGTGCAAAATTTGTTTAAACTTGTGCTGATTTTGGTCATCCCTGTTATAATGTTTTAAAAACATAAATATATATTTTTTTTTATAAAATGAGAGGTTAGAAGTATGGAATGAAAGAAAAGAGCATTTGGAGCCAAAGATAGGAGGAAATAAGTTAAAAAAATTTTCATTTTACAAGAACATAATTTCATATTTTAAAAAATTAATATTGGGAATACAAATAAGTTTCCGCCGTTTACAAAAGACGGCGCCACTAATAAACTATAGTTAAAATTGTTTGATGTAAAACATATCATAAGATTAGACATCCGGCAACACAATAACCTTGAAATATTAGATTTTGTATCAGCATCATATATTTTTTTTTGTACGAAAATGTCGAGTTTTGAGCCGAATAAGCGTCATTTGCGGGAACTTTTGATTTACTTCTTTAATTTAAAGAAATCTGCAGCTGAGGCTCATAGATTACTTGTAGAAGCATATGGTGATGCTGCCTTAAATGAGAGAAGTTGTCGTGAGTGGTTTCAAGAGTTTAAGAACGATGAATTTGACGTCGAAGAACGTAGCGGAAGGCCAAAAGTGTACGAAGACGCGGAATTGGAAGCATTATTGAATGAAGATTCGTGCCAAATGCAAAAAGAACTTGCACTTACATTAAGAGTGACTCAACAAGCAATTTCATATCATTTGAAATCATTGGGAACGATTCAAAAGCAAGGGAATTGTGTTCCATATGAACTGAAGCCGAGAAACGTTGAATGCCGATTTTTCACATGTAAAATGCTTGCCAGGCATAAACGAAAGGATTTTTTGCATCGTATAATCACTGGTGATGAAAAATGGATCCACTACGATAACCCAAAGAAGAGGAAATCATGGGGACTGGCCATGCTTCAACATCGACAGCCAAGCTGAATATTCATGGAAAAAGACTTATGTTGTATATTTGGTGGGATCAGCATGGTGTCATGTATTATGTTGTTCAAACCGAACGAGATCATTACTGGGGCTCTCTACCGAACACAATTGAGCCGAGCACTCAAGGAAAAACGCGCCCACTACTACTCCAGGCAAATTATTTTCCTGCATGATAATGCTCGACCACATATTGCGGCG
>NW_012130090.1:3669610-3682177 GCF_000143395.1 Atta cephalotes
TGAACTGTTAAAACCGAAACAATCACAGGCGATCGGTATCGAACGCAATTGATGCATTTGAGCCGAGCATTGAAAGACAAACGGCCGCAATACAACGAGAGACACGATAAAGTGATTTTGCAGTATGACAATGCTCGACCTCATGTTGCGAAAGTGGTCAAGACATACTTGGAAACGTTGAAATGGGAAGTCCTACCCCACCCGCCGTATTCTCCAGACGTTGCTCCCTCTGACTATCACTTGTTTCGATCAATGGCACACGGCCTGGCTGACCAGCACTTCCGGTCTTATGAAGAAGTAAAAAATTGGATCGATTCGTGGATAGCCTCAAAAGATGACCAGTTTTTTTGACGCGGGATTCGTACGCTACCCGAAAGATAGGAGAAAGTAGTGGCCAGCGATGGACAATACTTTGAATCATAAATGTATATCCAGTTTTTTAAAATAAAGCCTCGAATTTCGGAAAAAAACGGCGGAAGCAAAGTTGTACACCTAATAGAAATACTCAAAGTTCTACCCCACTCGCCGTATTCTCCAGACATTGTTCCTTCCGATTACTTGTTCCGATCGATGACGCATGGCTTGTCTGAGTGGCACTTCACATCATATGAAGATATCAAAAATTGTATCGATGATTGAATAGCCTCAAAAGATGAAGCTTTCTTCCGACACGATATCCACACGCTACCAGAAAGATGGGAAAAAATAGTGGCTAGCGATGGTCATTACTTTGAATAAAATGTTATATACCGTTCTTTCACAATAAATGCTTAATTTTTGATAAAAACGGCGAAAACTTATTTGTACTTTCAATATATAGTATCTAATACAATATATAATGTATTGTAACATAACATACAATATATAATATATTGTAACATAACATATGGAAGTACACAAATAATAATTAAAATTCAAAAAAATTAAAACCAGTAACAAAATCATTTATAAAATAATAAAATATAATACAGTAAAATATAATCAATAAAATTTATTTGTTGGTCAATGTAAAATAAAATAAAGATATATATAAAGATATAATAATACGTATTCATGAAGCTATTAAAAGTGATTTATATAATTCTTGCTAATTTTCATCTTCTTCTATATCTGGAACTATTATGATTTTTCAATTTTGTATTTGGCAATATCTGCATATAGAAGTACATAATAATCTTGATTTTCTGCAAGTTCTTTTTCACAACCCATTTTACAAGACAGAAACATTACAGAATATCATATTTAATAAATCCGGTGACTTAAACATTTTTGATTCGAGTTGTGTTGTTCATTTTTCAGTGAAAAGATTTATATCAAAAAGCCATTTTTGCACTTGTAAATATACTCTATATAAGTGCTATCGAACTGCATATGATGGCGGCTTTTTCTTCTTCGTGTGCTTATCCAGTTTATTCATTTCTTTTAGTGACCATCCCTCTATTCCATATAAAAGCATCGACCATATATAGCAACTAATGAATTTGATTTTCTAGATTTAGATTGAAGTCCATTGGTAAGAACTTTTTTAAATTTCATAAATGCCCTGCGAACCGTTTCTATTCAGCATTTTTTCAGCTTCTGTTTCTGACGTCCAATCTTCACACAGCCACGTTTCTAGATATTTAAACCTGCTCACTCGCTCTATCTTCTAGTGTTAAGCTGACGTTTCTGAATATATCTGGTTCTCGGATAATAACCATGAATTTTGTTTTTTTATTGATATTTAATCCCATGTTTGTGCTGTACTATCATGTTAAGAAGTTGTTCCAGATCATCTGTTGTCTGTCATTAACATTATATCGTCTGCGTATAATGTTATTCAGCCATTCTCCATTGACCTTTATGTCTTCTAAATGTCCCCGAGCGCCTCTTGGAAATTAATCTCAGTACATACAGGTAAATAAAAGGGGTGAATAAATACATCCCCTGTCGGATGTCTCTGCAGATCAACTGCGCTGGTTTCCTCTCAATCTTGATTTATACTTTTTGATTCCATTATAAATTTTTAATACATTGGATGTCTTTTGTATCTCTACAAAAATTTCTCTTGAAGTTTCTCTTTTCCTGAGAATTTCCATAAATCTGTGATGTTGCATTCTCATAATCTATGAAACACAAACATACATTTTTCCTTTGATAGCAATTTTGCTCAAAACTTGCCACTATTGATTCTCTCATGCGTAGCCTCTGAACCCAAACTGAAAGTTATTGAGGCTCCTCTTGTCCTTCTTTGATGTAAAATTTTTAAAAATAATTTTAGAGCATGACTCATAAGACTAATCAGCCTATGGTTTGCGCATTTCTTCGTTGTTCTTTTTTTGTAAGAGAACATTGAGAAAAACCATTAATCAAGATATATTCTTACGTATATTTTATTGGAAATTTTAAGAAGAAATGCTATTCCTTTCTCATTCAATAGCTTTAATAGTTCCGATCCCCCTTCATCTGGATCTGTGGCTTTGTTTGTTTTTGAGATTTTTATTGCTTTTTCAATTTCCCTCTTTGTTGGTCCAGTGAGATTATTGTTGTTTATGTTTATTTGTATGTCTGGCCTTTCATTTGCAAGAAACTTCTCGCGTATTCTTCCCATATTTTCTTCTTTTCTTGAATATCATTGGCCATTTTTTTGTTTTCATCAACTATTACAAAAAACGTCCTTTTATGATAGATTTCGACTGTTCCCTTCAGTTTTTTATGTAGATTGAAATCATCGTGTAAGGTTTGTAGTTTTTCCATTTCCTCGCATTCTCGTTTTGGCCACAGTTCTTTGCTATCCTAATCTTTGTTCTTATTTTTTTCTGAGTTTCATTATATCTGCGTAGATCTGCTTGATATTTATATATCTGTCGCTCACCTATGAGCGAGAGAATCTCATTCATCATCCATTTATGCCTCCTTCTCTCAATATCTTAATTTGCTTTTTGTGATGCTTATTATAACGTCTTTTTAACTTTTCCCTTTTAACATTCTAGTTGGATTTTACTCACTTCCTTTCGAAACATTTCCTCTATGCTGCTATTTATTTCCCGGTTTACTGCACTTCTTATGTCTTCTTGTTTAAATCTTTCATAGGCAATTCCTCGTCTTGAAGCTGGTCTTTCATGCTTTATTAATTTGATTTTGATTGTTGCTTATCTTACTATAGTAGTAGTATATGGTCGGAGGGTACATTCGCTCCAGGATAAGGCTTACTTAATTGAGGATTTAAAACGTTTATGAGTTTATGAGTATTAGGTGTACAACTTTGTTTCCGCCGTTTTTTTTCCGAAATTCGAGGCTTTATTGTAAAAAACTGGTTATACATTTATGATTCAAAGTATTGTCCATCGCTGGCTAGGACTACTTTCTCCCATCTTTCGGGTAGCGTACGAATCTCGCGTCAAAAAAACTGGTCATCTTTTGAGGCTATCCACGAATCGATCCAATTTTTTACTTCTTCATAAGACCGGAAGTGCTGGTCAACCAGGCCGTGTGCCATTGATCGAAACAAGTGATAATCAGAGGGAGCAACGTCTGGAGAATACGGCGAGTGGGGTCTTCCCATTTCAACGTTTCCAAGTATGTCTTGACCACTTTCGCAACATGGGGTCGAGCATTGTCATGCTGCAAAATCACTTTATCGTGTCTCTCGTTGTATTGCGGCCGTTTGTCTTTCAATGCTCGGCTCAAACGCATCAATTGCGTTCGATACCGATCGCCTGTGATTGTTTCAGTCGGTTTTAAGAGTTCATAATACACTACGCCGAGCTCCCACCAAATACAGAGCATGACCTTGGACGTCAAAATCACCGTTCTTGAAGCGTTGAAACCACTCACGACACATTCTTTCACTAATAGCGGCCTCACCATAAGTATTTAAGAGCATTCGATGAGCCTCAGCCGCAGATTTCTTCATATTGAAGCAAAATTAAATCCTGCAAATGACGAGAATTTGGCTTGTAAACTGACATTTTCAATCGAGAATAACTTTATAATGCAGACACAAATCAACTAATATTTCTATGGGGTTATGTTGACAGATGCCCAAGTTTATTGTATGACGTCTATGATCTATTTATTTCGACCACCACTTACCGCTAAAGCCTTCTATAGGAAAACGGCGGAAGCAAAGTTGTACACCTAATAAAATCTATCTATCTAATCTAATTATGACTTATGTTCCCTGGACTGTCTTTGAGAGATCTCCATGTATATAATCTCCTAGGTGGTAATTGAAATCATTTGTTGGTAACTCTCTCTCATGTCTTCTTCCTGGCAAAATTGCACGAGTCGTTTGTTCCTCTTATTTCTTGTTCCCAGTCCAAATAGGCCTACTAAATTTTCAAACCTTTCTTTGTCTAGTCTAGAGTTAAAGTCACCCATAATTATGTTAACATCATGTTTTCTGGTGAGCTTTACTATTTCTTTTATCTACTCATAGAATATTTCTATCTCCTCTGATGCAGTTAGCGCGTTTATCTGAATGATGTGTAAATTAGCGACCCATTAAACTTCATTCGCTATTCTATCTGAATACAATATGAAGTCGATGATGCAAAAATAAGGCTGTTAATTTAGTTTGTATGCCGCCTACATCAGATACAGAACTTATATAGAGTACATTTACAAGTACAAAAATAGCTTCTTGATATAAATCTTTCGGTTGAAAAATGGGGTTAAAAAATAAAAAAAACACTTGAACCAATAAAAATGTTTAAGCCAGCACCGGAAACTTTACTAAATATCAGGATATTATAGATATTGCCAATTACGTAAATTGCAAAAACATAATAATTCCAGATATAGAAGAAAATGAAAATCTGTAAGAATTAGAATGTATATAAATCACTTTTAACAGCAATTTATCAGAATGTGCATTATATCTTATATATATCTTATATATATATTTTATATTGACTAATTTTATATTGACTAATATTGACTAAATTATTTATTGATTATTATATGTATTTTATTTTATTACTTTATAAATAATTTTGTGATTGGTTTCAATTCTTTTCAAATTTTAATTATTATTTGTGCGCTTGCATATATTATATTACAATATATTATATATTATTAATTTTCTTTTAAATATGAAATTATGTTCCCGCGTTCCTTTTTTCATTATTTTAGTTTTCTAATTTGTGTGAGTTAGCAGTAGATTCATGGCGATTTATGTATCATTCTGTTTCAAGCATGTATGAAAGTTAGCATAATAAAAACGTCATTAAGCAGTTCTGAGCAGTATCATTGCACAATTATATATAGTTCCACATCACCAAACATATTTGTCCATACGAGCGGAATAGATTGACGATTTGCACAAGAAGAAAGTTTGGAAGACGCCCTCACGAGCACGCGAATACATCGCAACATAACGCATCAAAATCACAATACGATCGAAAAACCGCAAGCATTTCGAGCATAAGAAATCCGCGTAAACAATGCATCAACGAGAAGTATAATGACACGCACTTGTCATAAGCACAAGTAAGGTAGCTTACAGCAAATTACAAGAAAACGATGCAATTAATGTAACACGATTTACACAATAAATAGAGCATTAGACACATGTCCTCTCATTCGTAGTTATTTAAATTAGCATGATTAATGATAACAAAAATTGTAATCATGCTAACGAGAAATTGAAAGATCTTAATCAAGGGCGAGGAATGATGAAAGCAAAATTCATGTCATTTTGAATTCCTAGAGACGTTAGTATCCAATCGCAATAACATAGAAGAGCATAAAATCATAAATTTAGAGCAACGACTTGATAGAATCAAAGAATTAATCTTAGATGACGATACATGTCAAGAGGAAATCTTACAGCTAGCGGAGCAACGATGGCGCAGTAGAAGAATGTTTCATGCAAAGAATTCAAGGTGAATTTTTATCAAGTGACGGCTAAAACACAAAAATTCATAACGATTTAAAACCGGATACGGACGTTAATGAGAACATCAGAGCAGAATCGGAGAACATCACGAAGTATTATATATCATAAAGTTAAAACTCCCGCAGTTCGATGGATCATATGACAAATGGTCAAAATTCCATATTTTGACATGAATATGTTTAAATCGCTTATCCACACTAACAAGAAAATAGATACGATTGCAAAGTTCCAATATTTACAGAGATCTGGTAAAGCATTAAAAGTACTTGACGGACTTGACATTTCAGAAGCTAACTACGAAGCAGCATGTGACCTGCTAATTAAAAGATACGAAAAGATCTGATGGTACACAAGCACATTGAAGGAATTGTCGAATACCCGAGATTAATGAAGGAAAGTCATGAATCTTTACGGAAATTGATAGATCCCATGCATGCGTTAACAGCAATAAAACAACCCGTAAAAGAATGGCATTGTCTATTAATATACTTGATTTCAAGCAAATCACTACACTACTTCAAAAATGAATGGGAGAAGGTAATACTAGAACAAGATGAATACCCGAACAAGATTTTTTAATTTTCTAGAGAAGCATGTCATGTATTAGAAAAGACAAGCAAGCATGCAAAAGCAGGCGAAATGCAGTCGACAAGATCAGCAAATAAGCATAAGAATAATTCAACGCTCTTACACGCTAGCGTAAACAAAAAAAGCTATGTGGGGAAGATTATGCAGTATACGCGTGTAAATTATTCTTATAGATGCCAATAAGCAAATAGAACAAACAAAGGAAGGCATGCTTGAATTGCCTAAAGCTTGGTCACATAGCAATAAATTGCTATGTTGTAATAAGTCGCAGAAATGTTATAAATGTGGACAATGTCACAACATCTTTTTACATTTAGGAGAGACTGTGAGCAGCGAAAGAGTATACGAGGATGAAAAGGAAGCCCCAAAGGACAAAAAGCCAACAACAAAGCAAAAGAACTCAACGGACATTACGACCAAGAAACCGATTTATCGCGTATTATCCATCACAATCATGTCAGCAAAAAAACAGAGAAACGCACAAATGCAATGTGCTTCTAGACTCGAGTTCACAGCCCAATTTCACTACTCGTTTATGCAGCAAGTTAGAGCTTTGCACTGTGAAAGCGGATATCTCCGTCATAAATCAAGTCGAGACCAAAGTTTTGGACACAAAAGCGATAATCAGGTGCAATTTATGCATAGCGACTTCAAAAAAAAACTTATATTCATGGTAATTCTTAAAATCACCATCTAGCGAATTAATTAAAATTCCAAAAAACAAACATACCATCAGATATCCTACTTGCGAATACCATCAGATATTCTATCCGAACTTCTAAACCAAAGAAAATCGATTTGCTGATTAGAGATCGATTTATTCTGGGACTTAATCTGTTACGAGCCTTTAGAAGCCTTTATTTATGCAAGTTGGGATATATTATTGCTGAGAAACTACCGCTTAGAGATCTAAGTTCCAAAACAAGGTGCCATTTAGCTGTCAACGGCACCTAATCTCACAATATTTAAAACGCTTTTGGGAGGTGGAAGAACTACCACAAAACACATTTTCTCGGCAGAAGAGCAGACGTGTGAACTACACCTCAAGAAAACTACCAGATGAAACTTCGATGACAGGTTCATTATCAGTATACATTCAAGGCATCAATAGAAGAATTGGATGATTCTCGTGAGATAACAGATCGGCGTCTCAGATTGGAGCGAAGACTGCAAAGAAATAAGGAGATGCAAAACGAATACATTATATTCATACGCAGATACGAAGAGCTTGACCAGATGACTAGAGTCAACGAAGAGCGTGCGACTCCGACCTATTATCTAGTTCATCACAGTGTGATAAAAGAAAGTAGCCTTACGACGAAGTTAAGCATCGTTTTTAACGCTTCCGCATCAACTTCAAACGACGTATCAATTAATGATTTGCAAATGGTTAGCCTGACTATCTAACCAGATCTCTTATCTATTTTTCTAAGTTTCAGATAGCATTCCTATGTTGTAGGCGCGGACACTCCGTCTTGTCACTAATAGACTATTCAATCCATTGGGTCTTCTCAGCATCATACTTACGAAGATGATGCTACAATAATTGTGGAAGGAAACTGAAGTTTCCTTGAGATGATCCACTTCCAACTGAAATACAATCCGAATGGAAACGATTCACAAGCGAACTTATCATGTTCAACGATTTACGATTTCTGATTAGATTTGTTGTGAATCTCCACGACGCATTGAGTTCTCAGATGCGAGCGAAAAAACCTATAGAATGTGCATATACGTCAAATTGACGGACGCTATAGATACAGGACGTTCGTTAAATTATTATGCGAAATTGAGAGTACCTGATTGTAGTAAAGGCGTCAAACATGGTTAACAACACCAAAATTAGAACTAATGGCCGCGCATTTTATGACAAAACTGATGTCTAAAGTGATGATGTCGGTAAGTCTAAAGATTGACGATGTGTTGGAGTAACTCCACTATCGTTTTGAGGTAAATTGAGGTATAGAAGTGGAACCATATCAACTGCAGATATTCGTTCGCAATCGGGTGATTAATATACAAGCATTATCATTCGCAGAAAGTTGAAGACACGTCCCATCTATCGATAACCCAGCAGACTTGGTCACGAGGAGTGTCACCAAAGGCACTAGCAAAATGTGGTGGCTATGGTGGAATAGACTACATTAGTTAAATGGATCCAAAAAACGATGACCCAAGCAAGATTACGAAGTCGATGATCTATCCGCTACAGAGGTAACAGCAACATTATCCAATGCTCTGTGTGATAAGAACACCTGATATCAAGTTCACGGATTATATTTAATTGGAGAAATTAACAAAAATAAAAGCATTTTGCCAAAGATACAACAATATTGTTGTGCGTAAGCTTTCGTGGGTCCCCTCACGACAAAGGAAATACAACAATTACGTAAAATTAGCGCAGCGGGAATTATTTTCAGAAGAAATCCAAGTTTTGCAATTGATGCGTTTGAGCATTGAAAGACAAACGGCCGCAATGCAACGAGAGACACGATAAAGTGATTTTGCAGCATGACAATGCTCGACCCCATGTTGCGAAAGTGGTCAAGACATACTTGGAAACGTTGAAATGGAAAGTCCTACCCCACCCGCCGTATTCTCCAGACGTTGCTCCCTCTGACTATCACTTGTTTCGATCATGGCACACGGCCTGGCTGAACAGCACTTCCAGTCTTATGAAAAAGTAAAAATTGGATCGATTCGTGGATAGCCTCAAAAGATGATCAGTTTTTTCGATGTGGGATTCGTACGCTACCCGAAAGATGGGAGAAAGTAGTGGCCAGCGATGGACAATACTTTGAATCATAAATGTATAACCAGTTTTTTACAATAAAGCTTCGAATTTCGAAAAAAAAACGGCGGAAGCAAAGTTGTACACCTAATAAAAATTATCATAGAGTAACGAAACCAATTAAAAAGCTGAAGATTTCAGCCTTTCAAGATGTTTTTGGCCGTTGTTGTACAAAAGTTATGATAATTTTGTGCGCTCGTGAAATGCTCCATTTTGTTTGGCTTTTTATCGGCATGTTCCTCAAACTTCACTGCGCAAAGCACATCTTGCATAATTTCTTATGTGGAAAGTATTATTTGTATGACAAAAACTTACAGAATTTTTTCTGTGTAAAATTTTCTGCTCTCTAATTTTTCTCTCTTATATTTTGTTGGTAAAATTGATATTTATGGAGATATTTGCAAAAAATGAAGAAATCTGTGTCCTATTTGTTTAATTATTTTTCTTAGTGGTCACTGTATAATGGTAAACTTTTTTCTCCTTCAATCTTATACAAAAATAAAGGTCTGTTCAAAAATTCATTCTGATGATAATTTTTCTATTCAATTTTCGTCTAAATTGACTATACTATATATGCTACAAATATTTGCGTATAAAGAGAATGTTAAAAAATTCCGATTTTTGGGCCTCTTGCGGATCTTAGTTAACCATAAAAAGTGGTTGTTTGGAATACACATGAAATATTAAAAATAATTTTATATCAGAAGTGCAGGAAAATCTTTTTTTTTTTTGACGTTATAAGTACATCTTCTTTTGTAAATCGAATTTTCGTATACTACGCTAGAACTTATTCACAATCATTAATTGGATGTAAAAGTTTGCAGAAGTTTTTCATGATAATTGACACTTTAAGAGTCGCTTTCATCATGATTCAGTTTTAAATAATGGCAAATTATGGATATAGAAAATCTAAAATGGCGTCCTTGACATTCAGTTTTATATGTAAAATTACAGTAATCAAATTCTTTTTCAGAATGGATCTAAGTGTGCTCTGTAAGACAAGCTATGAATCTAATAATAAATGGAAACATCAATGATGGCGAATTCAAAATGGCTGATCCAGTTTTCTTGATTTGCCATGATATACAATAAAAGAGACAAAATCAACATCAATGCACAGTGATCCATGATCTCTAACCCAATAAGAATTGAGTCCAAATGTTCAGAAGCAATATGGCTGCCATGGTACGAACATGATATTTGTACAAAATACTAGCAGAAAGATATCCCGACATATCATAACGACAAAATGTAAGGGTAAATGGTCCAACAATGAACTATGTAAATTTCAGTGGCTATCTCTCTCAATTATTGAATTGAAGATCTAAATTTTAGCATACAGTTTATGAATTTAGTTCTACATATTGTAAACAATAACTTAAGTTATTTTTTAAGTTTAACCGCAATTTCGATTATTTCAAAAAATAGAAAGTGATTTAATGTGTACAAGGAGTGTGTACACAATGAATCATGTACACATCTCTTGTACATGCTGTTGTGACTTTAAAGGTTGAATGGAATGTATGTAAGTGTCAAATCCAATACGCCAAGTTTTTGGATTTTAAAACGTATATTCATAAAAGTAATTGGCTTTCTTGGGATCGGTACAGCTCGGAACGCAAAGACGTACTCATTCCGCATTCGCTATCTTGCTCTACTCTCTTTCTATTTCCACGCACAATCCCGCCAAGCGAGAGACGACATTCCTTCGCGTACGCGCGAAAACGATCGCAATGCCTTTCTTTGCGCCTGATTCCGCGAGTAACTTATACAATGCGCGCACTATACGAAATCTTGCCATAACACCTCCCTTCCTTAAACAATAGAAATAAGACGAAACAAAAAATACTCTATCTTTCTTAGGGCTAATCGATGTATGACGAATTTAATGTGTTACATAATGTCCGTATCTTTGTGGGAGTGTTTTAATTCTATTAGATCTGCGTATTCTATTATTCGCGTTATGTCGAAAGATATGCTTACAACAAATTCATGTTGCGGTTCCTTACTATCAAATAAGTTATAGTTCTATTTTCATCTGTCCTGTTTGCAGTAAAAATATGGAGGGGTATGTTCTCCAATCAGTCGTATCTGATTTATGTGACGTTTCCAAATTCGACTATCATCCAATTCTATTGAATAATGTAATTTTCCTAAACGCTTGCTCACTTTGCTAAAAAAAATTATCTTCTCATAATTATAATAATTTCGGCAATTCACTCTCTCCTTTTTTTAGTTCTCTGTACTTTTTACCCTTATGCGTCTGTTGCTATTCTCATTATTTGTCGATTTCATAAGGTCCAATTTTATTTTCCCATTAAACATAATTTCAGTTGGTAAGGTTTTGTTATACAATGTGGGGTGATGCGATATTGTATCAATAAACGTTGTAACGCTACATTGAGTGTATTTAGACTAAAAAGATATTTCTTCAAGATTTGTACAAAACATTCAACTTGTCCTTTTGTAACCGGATTGTAAGGTGCTGTAGAAAACTTTGAAATTCAGAAGATTTGAAAGTATGGCCATTATCCGATATTATTTGCATTGGAAGTCCAAATAAATTTATATTTTACACTGATCATAAATCATTAGTGCACATTTTCACATCTAGAAACTTACCGTTATACATGCAACACTATGCATTATATCTGTGCGGTTTTAATTATACAATCAAGTACAAAAATATAAAATTACATTGTAATGCGGATTGTTTATCTAGGTTGTCTGTTGACAGAACGATATGAATACGACGTAGTGAATGCTTACAAATTGACACAATACAATCCTTACCTGTAACATTTAAAGCGTTAGTGATAGCTACTAAGTGGGATACGCAATTATGTCAAATTTTAGAAGCGTTACAAAACGGAAAAAAATTAACACAGAATACAAATTACATAATGACGAAATAGAATACATAGTTTTCAATAGGAAATCATTTTTCGCGGACACGAATAATATCGAAAGTGTTACAAAAGAAAGTATTACAAAAATTACATAGTGCATATTTTAGAATTACTAAAATGAAAATGTTAACACATAGTTACGTATGATGGTCTGATATAGACCATGATATAGAAAAAAATCACTAAAAATTGCTCAGAATGCAATGCAAACAAAAATAATCCCCTCCAAATTAAGCACAAGAACCCGCATCATTCAGCATATATTATTCATTGATTTCGCTGAACCATTTAAAGACCATAATTTTTTAATATTAGGTGTACAACTTTGCTTCCGCCGTTTTTCTATAGGTGGCTTTAGCGGTAAGTGGTGGTCGAAATAAATAGATCATAGACGTCAT
>NW_012130090.1:3682767-3684315 GCF_000143395.1 Atta cephalotes
TATATATATATATATATATATGAGACTTTCCAAGTCAAGCTTGAGATAATAATCATATGAATAAGTTACGTATCTACTAATGATTGCTCTAACGCGGAATGATGCTAAAACGTTTATTATTTATTGATTAATAAATCACTGATAATTTTATTGAGCTCCAATTACTGCGCTTAATTCTCATTGCCAATGTGCTTGTCCTTATTTATTATTAATGTTAGAGAGTTTTATTTCGTCATTATTTTTATTAAGATTTTAAATGGAGAGAGAGGCCATATTCTAAATAATTACCACAATAAATTATTATTTTAAATTATAAAAAAGGTTATGTGATCTACAATGATCTATATGTGTACAATGATCTACATGATTCATTATTTACTACATCAAAATGATCCATTGTAGATTACTTAAACTTATTCATGACAATCTCCAAAATAATATGGTAAAATAATACAACAGAAAAAAGTTGTTTACAGAATAATAAAGCCAAATGTATACACAAAATTATTGCACAATGAAAAAAATAATAGGTATAATAACAAAAACATAAAATATGCCTAAAACTTATGAAAAAATTTATTTTACAACACAAAATTCTTAAAATGTGATATTACGTGGTCCTTGGCGCAATCTGCCGGTCGACTGGGAAGCCGAAGAGGAGTTCAAATGCAAGTCGCTGCATGATAACAGCACAATCTTAACGTTGCATTTAAATATCGCAATGGTTCATAGTGTACTATTAGTTTCACTGTTGGACTACCTACTCTATACAATTTTCAGTAAAATATGTGCATACGTTATTTAAGTCGAAATAATAATTGATATATCAAAACAATTGTGCATAGCTATCAAGTATTTATAAAGTGATCGTGTTAATGGATAACACTTATTGTTATTGTTTGTAAATAAGATCTATTTTTGGGAATTTTTTTGGTTTAATGAATCGTGCTATTAAAAAAATAAATTGTATAACTCTATTAAGCATATAAAAAAGTACAAAAAATAATTTTTTCAGAATTTTATTTACCAAAATGACGAATCTGCAGCAGCGTGAAGGAGAATCGAATTGGCACGGTATTCCGCGGCTAACAGCACAAGTGTCATAATTTTTGGTCTATAGTAAAGAAATTTTTTAATTCTTTTTTACTTAAATATCTACCGTACAATAGCCGTTTTTTAAAATATTGATTTTTGACAAAATCGTGGAAGTACAAACAAAAAATTTCATTTTCGTCACAAAAAATCAGTTATAACTCAAAAAATTTGTAACTTAATAAAAAAAATTCTACGAATTTAGAAGATTTGATTTTTAAATACTATTAAAATTTGAAGCAAATTGGTTAAAAATTGTTTGAGTTCTGCTGCTAGCCAATTTAAAAAAATGCTGTTTTAAAAAAACGTGTTTAAAGAAAAGCGTGGGTAGTCCGTCCGGTCAACAGCACTGTAAAGTGCTTGACACGGAAGCCTTGAAATAACCTTAAAAAAAAAATATGTATTGTAATAAAACCACTTGCATTTTTAAGACTCTAAAATGTATTTTTAAAAAAA
>NW_012130090.1:3684335-3695131 GCF_000143395.1 Atta cephalotes
AGAGTAGAGAGAGAGAGAGAGAGAGAGAGAGAGAAGTTAGCATTAATAATCACAAATTATTTCTTTCACATAAATTAATTAAATATTGTAAAAATTTGAACGCTTCAATTTTTTTCTTCAAATATTTTTTATGATAAAGTCTCTTAAAAAAGCGGCGTATAATATCGTATCACGCTTAAATTACTGTGTGTGTTATACAGATTTAAATTTCATATGGTTTATAACTCGACTTTATTATAAAATCATAAAATGTCATGTAGTGTAACATAAATTATTATGTTTGTATTAGTTCATTGTAATTAGAAATATCTGTGCTACATTGAAAGATAATAATGTGATTGTGCATTAATTGTCCATTAATTAATTGTTCATGTGTTATTCATTGACATCAAGCAACTAAGATATAGCAGCGCACGAAATTGCTCGTAATATTTTATATTATCATTTAGTACTTGCTATTATTTTTAAATAAAATAATTACACAATTAAATAAAAAATAATTTTCTTATTACAAAGGCATATATTTATATTTTTACACATTTGTGTTATATTATTCAAGTATTATTCAAGTATTTTTACAATATTTTAAATTATTTTTGTGCGCTATTATTACAACTATTTTTACATTTTTATATTATTTTTACACGCTTGTATTGAGTATGTATCTCCGATTGATCACATTCAATTGAACATCGCGCGATTGGACATGGCACGATTGGAGACGTGCATGATTGAACACGGCATGATTAGATACAGTACGAATAGATAAGGCACGATTGGGCACGCGTACGAGTAAACACGGACACGATTGAACACGGAATTATTGGACACACGCAAGGTTAGACACGCACACGATTGGACACGTGCGATTGGCACGATCGGATGTCTTACGTGGAAATGATAAATAACGTAGAATCATTATATAGGGTGTTTGAAATTTAAATGTCAAAACTTCGGTAGTATACAGGGAATCAATAAGAAAAAAAAATTCTCTAGAGATATGCTCGTTTTTACTTTGATTTGGAGAAAATCACAAAGATAATAAAAAAACATACTTGTTTTGTTCTTGTACTACTTCTGAAGTATTATCGTCGCTAAAATCGTACATGAAAACAATAATAATAATAATTCTGTTCTCATATGAAAATTTTCCTTGTTTGTTTTACATTTCTGCCTTTCTCCTATAAATTCGACAATTACTCGTCAGAAGCTATCGAATAAATTACTCTTATGCCTCACATTATGCCACGTACATATTCTAACGTTAAATATGAAAATTACCGCTAACATGGAAATCGGCTCTCTCTTCATTTCCGTAGTATTACCATCGCAGAAACCATACATGAAAATCATGTCAATATATTCAACGTTAGAATGTGTACACGGCGTAATGTGATAAGAATAATTCACTCGATATTGGATCCGTGTCGTGTCCAATCGTGTACGTGTCCAATTATACCGTGTCCAATCGTGCTTGTATCCAATAGTGCGCGGATCCAATCGTGCCCGTGTCGACTCGTACGCGTGTCCAATAGTGCGATGTCCAATCGTATCACGTATAATCATTCACGTGTCCAATCATTTCGTGTTCAGTCGTGCAAGTGTCCAATCTTTTTGTATCCAATCGTGCACATGTTCAATCGTGCCTTGTCCAATCGTAACGTAATCAATCGCGATTCTATCACTTGTATTATTCCACATTTTTACATTTTTTTTTGCACATTAGTATTATTCTAAGTATTTTCACATTATTTTTTCAAACATTATATATGATCACATGAACATTATATGTATGTGATTATTTTGTGTTCAAATTGCGCGAGTATTTGGATCCATTTGTATTTGGACCCCAGACAAATTTCATTTATCATGCCGCTATGCGCAGTAGTACACCTTATCTTTTACATCATAATTTTCCCTATCATTGGGGTGCGTTCAGGAACATTACATTCAGATTTTATACTTTAAGGAATACTTATTATGGAATCTAATCTATAGTTTACGTAACTTATATTATAGCAAAAATGAATGTTGTAATTATCTAGCCGTAATTCCTAAATGCAAATTTCTTTTTGCAAAATATGGTTGTATTTGAAAATCACTCGATATACTCTTCTATATCATTTTATCTTTGTTATCAAACAAGGATAAGATAATACACAGCATCCGGATGATGTTTCCGAACACAATCCATGTGAATCAAAAAATCGAATTTTATTGTTTTGCATTGACGACCTTTAGTACCAATTATTATGAAAAACAATTACAATATATCTCATTAGAAGTTCTAGCGTTGTGAAAATTTGATTTACAAAAGGAAACACATATAATATAAAAAAAAATCTACTTTCTCATCATTTCTGAGATATAAAACTATCTTTACTATTTCACATGATCCCAAACAACAATTTTTTGTGGTTAATTAAGGTTGCGCAGAGGACCCAAAAGACTTTTTTAATCCTCTTTTGCCAATTTTAAAGGTGTGTTTTATAACTGTAGTGATTCCCTTTTCATTATATAATTAAATATTCCGGAGCTAAATTTTATTATGGATATTATATATTAAATATATTTCCAAATTTAATTTATAGTGACTGTACGATCAGTACATTCTTAATTCAAACTGTTTAATTACAAATAAAATAAAAATTAGTATAAACAATTCTAATACGCTTTAAAAATTGACAAAATGACACGTAAATATCTGTAACACATATAGCGGATATCCGCATCGAAAGCGATATCCATATCGCCCACGATTTCAGATATCCGTATCGCAGATGGTTCCACGAGCACTTGCATCGTACACAGTTATGCAGATACTCGAATTAGCAACTTGCAAAACCGTCCACAGCCATACGGACAGGTAACGGATCTACAGACGAATCCCCAAAATTTACGTTACCCTTTCTTTTTACGTTATGATTCCTTTTCCAAGCTCTAGTTTATATCGATAACTAAAAATAAATTGTCATCGGAAATGCTGAAATGTTGTCCATCATGAAAAATTAATTATTAATATTTATTTGATTATACTAGCAATATTGAACTACTAAGCAATATTGAACTATGCAAACAACTCTGTTCCACAGCTGATCAGTTATTATCGCTAATTTTCCCTTGTTTTCACTTATTTTTTTAAATTTTGAGGAATTCGAAGCATATATCCGGAAAATATCTGATATCTGGTCCTGGATATTTGACCAGATATTGGATGCACATTCTTTTCGAATATTCGATATCCAATTTCCGGTACAATTTTATAATACGATTAAAAAAATAATATTGAAAAGAACTACGAGTCAAATACAATAAATTCACTATTAAAGATATACATTCATAATTACAAGTGAAAAGCATTATAAAGACAAACATTTCAAACCATAGTCGGGTCATTATCAATATTAAACATGTAATCAATTAGATATAAACATAATTAAATTATTGACGGTTATAGAAACGTAGTAAAAATACAATTTTATATTTAATGTAATAAAATGATGACATATCTTGAGTTCATATGGTTGCTTTAGTTAAAAAATAAAATGCTTGACAAATACATGTGATTAGTCATAAAAATTGTATCATTATAATAGTTAGATCTTATAAAATTATCGTAGAATATCGTAGATAAAAACGATGAAATATTGGGTGTGGGAAAAAGTTCGTGGCGTTTTTCCCGCTGGATGGCATTAAATGCTCAGCAGTCGACAACTACTAATTGCATCGGCAACATTAGACATTTAAAAAGTGACATTTTAACCTTTGTTTTGAGCCGAAAAAGATTGAAATCGAAAGTGAATCAAAAGTTATTTTATTTTGAAAATGAAAATAAATAAGGAAAAAATTCGCTATATTTTGCAATATCACTATGATAAAGGCAAGAATGCTGCATAGGCTTGTGAAAAAATTTGCGCTATTTACGATGAAGAACTCTTTCAAAATCAGCAGCACGGAAATGGTTCGCTCGCTTTCGTGCTGGAAATTGCGATGTGAAAGATGAACCTCGCTCCGGTCGATCAATCACTGAAAAGTCTGATGAAATCATAGTAAAAATCGAGCGTGATAAGCATGTGAGCACTGTGGAGATTGCCAGGGAACTAGGCATCGACCACAAAACAGTTTTAAATCATTTACACAAAGCTGGATACAAAAAGAAGCTCGATGTTTGGGTTCCTCACGAGTTGAGTGTTAGGAACATGATGGATCGAATTAACATTTGTGATACGCTACTGAAACGGAATGAAATTGAGCCATTTCTGAAGAGAATGATAACTGGTGATGAAAAATGGATCACCTACGACAATCCAACTAGAAAAAGATCATGAATAGAGAAAGGAGAGAAGGCGCAAGCAATCGCAAAATCTGGATTGACGAGGAAGAAGGTGATGTTGTGTGTGTGGTGGGACTGGAAGGGAATTGTTCACTATGAGCTGTTATCGTCCAATCAAACAATTAATTCCGAACTCTGTGAACAACTGCAGAGATTACAACAAGCAATTGAGAGGAAACGGCCAGAATTAATCAATTGGAGAGGTGTCGTCTTCCATCACGACAACGCTCAACCACACACATCTTTGATGACTTGGCAAGAATTGCGAGAGGCATGGGAAGTTTTAATGCATCCACCGTATAGTCCTGCCATAGCACCCTCAGACTATCATTTGTTTAGGTCTCTGCAGAATTCTCTTAATGGTGTAAAGCTAGCTTCAAAAGAGGCCTGTGAAAATCACTTGAAGCAGTTTTTCGATCAGAAACCATAGAAGTTCTATCGCGATGGAATTATGGCTCTGTCTCAAAAATGGCAAAATATTATAGAAAATAATGGAGCATATTTGGTTTAAATAAATTGATTTCAATACTCTAAGAAAAACGCTTTAATTTTATTAAAAAATCGTCACGAACTTTTTCCCATATCCAATATTAAATCTGTTAATATACAGAAAAATAATAGAGATACAAAATCTGTTAAAATGCGAAGAAATCGTAAGAGAGCAAAATAAGTAATACAAATATAATAAAAGTATAAATTAATTTAAGTAATTGTAAAAAATATAATACGATTTGAAGTAAATAGAAATGTTAATATAATACAAGACCCGATTATGATTCGAAACATTAATTTTTGTAATGCTTTTCATTTGTAATTCTTAATATATATCTTTAAGGAGATTCTCGTGCTATTTCCTAGTAAATAGACAGTTTATTCATAATACATAAAACAATTAAAATAATAGAATAAAAAGATTACTAACAATCTCTTATGCTTTTATAATTATTGTTAATTTTATATGTTACTAAATATTTTCAAAATAATAAAATAAAAGTTGTAAGATGCTCATTTGATGTATTATATATGCATCGTCTACCTGACATATATTCTAGTTTTTTCATTGAAGAATTTAAATTTTTTATAAATTGATCAGTTTAAATGAAATTTTATGAGAACAAACTTAGATGTTTATTTTATAATTATGACGATTTTTAAATTGCTCTTATACACAAGTGTCTTAATTTAAAAGTGAATAACTACTAAGATTATTCTTCCAACTTGTAATGTAAAATTCTATAAATTTAGAATTAAATATCTTTAAAATGGTACGGTAAAAGCCAAATACAATGAAATTTTTTCTAGATATTATTGATATTATTAACATTTATATTACATGTATATTACAGATATGTTGTCTTATGTTTCATCAAACGCGAGATCTTCCTTAATACTGAATTCATTGTATTTGGCTCATAGTCCTTTTCAATGTTATTTTTTAAATTTTATTACTTGAATCATTATGTATTGAATCATTATGTATTATGTATTGAATTATATTATGTATTTTATAATCTGATGTATCACTAAAATTCATAGATTTGCATGTAATATAATTATTATTAAACAATAGAAGATACTTTTAACCTCGCGGAGGAAAAGATATAATAATAAAAAGATAGCTGTATAAGTAGCTGTATAATGATTACTTTTATTCGTTAAGTGTCATGTCTGTAAAAAAGAATTGCTATTTGTATTACTATAACCTGCTGTAGAAAAATTAGTGATTAATATTTCTGATATAAAAAAAAAGGTTGAGAAAGGATTAAAAGATTTACGAGTAACGAAAGTGCAAAAGTGATTTTTACCTGAATGGATCTTTATAGTTGGGGTTTTTCTATGAAAATCGGAAGTCATGATATCCGTCAGAATTAAATCTGGATTTGTAATTCATCGTTACCTATTTTCATGCATCGTTGTTATTTGTAAAAATTGTTGAAAAAGATGGACAAGAAAGTAGAATGCGTTTCTATTACATTACTAGCAGTTTCGAATTCTCCATTATAATGGAAGAAACACTTATAAGTATTAAAAGATATAGATTTTGTAGATGTTCGCTACACGTATTATTTGCACGGTCGGATGCATTAATGTACGGCATACTTTCTCTCTGATACGTAAGAAGCGTATCTTTTCTTTTACGTAATGGATTATGTATGATTTAACTATCATTTATCCGCAAGAAAGAATCGTATCTTGCATGACAAATATATTGGATTGTCATCAATGCATGCGATAATATACATTATACATAATATATATACATATGATTATTAACATCATTTACACACGATTATTAAAATCAATTCGGTTATCAATACATTCGCATGTCCTATTTCATGTCTACATGCGCGACATGACGACTGAGAATAGGAGAACCCGAAAATCTTTCAGTTGTTACGCTAAGACTTTTGATAAGAAACGCGAACTGTTAAAGCTGTACACAAATCCAGCATATAATTAATTTAAATATATAAATATATATATATATATATATATATATAAAATAAATATATATATAAAATAAATCTAGCGCGACATAATACATTATTAGAAATAAATATTAACCACCATACCAATTATGTTTTTTACTTGTTCAATATAATTATATATATAATTTATATATCTGTAAGTTTCTTTTGATTTCTTTTTTATTTAAAAATACGTAATAATAATTCTTATATAATGTAGCAAAGAATCCTGCGCGTTTTAAAGAAATCCCAATTGCTTCGTTTTGAGATATATTTTTATTGAGATAGTTATGATTCTGATCAAATGTTTCCTTTGACACATTTATATAAAATCAACAGATAATAAAAAAATATAGAGCTTTGAAGTCACAGAATCTGAATACCGCTACATTGCACTACATTTCCTTAATCCTTTGTGGTAACACCTCCTGAGAATTTTGTATTGCTCACAGGGAGCAAAATGACCACATTTTAAATAATGTATTTAAAGCCATATTTACAGCTTTTATTCTTTAAAATCACAAAAACTGAGCATACTTTAAATGTTGTAAAATGAACTGCAATGGTTTTATAAAAAATTTTTAATTTAAAAAAAAATCATAAAGACTGATGTCCAAGGAATAAGGATATTATGAACTTCGCATAAATAGCAGTTAAAAAAAGGCTTATAGAAATATAAAACCTTACACACATTTTTTTTGGTTCCCTGATCTCCCAGTGACCATAAAGGATTAAGATAAACTGATGTTTTCTTTTTATGTGTAATAGGTATATTTTATTATAAGTTAATTCAAACCCAAACTGTTGATTGAGCCTATTTAAATATAGGTTTATTCTTTTTAGCTGAACTTCTTGCATGGTTCATTTTTTCTCTTTTTCTCTCCAACTTGGAAAAAACTTATGTAAAAATTAGAAATCTAGATATTAGAGAGATGACAGGTGAAGAAATGGTTTGCTTGACTGGCTAAATTATGTGATTCCAGCTCCATTTTCTTTTACACTATGATAAAATTAAACTGGAAACACAATAGGCACAGGCAATAGGAAGAGAACAGGAAATGACAGAACTCTGGGATATAAGTTCGATATACAGAATAAAAAGAAGGAGATAGAACTCAAGCGGTTGATTAACAAAAAAGTTGGACTTGATTTGTGACTTCAGAAAAACGTTAACGGAAACAAATTCGAGCGCTCCTATCGGAGAAAACTGTCAACTGGATTTGATAAATATTTTTCCTTCCATGTTCCTTCCATTTTCCTGTAATTCTGTAAACTTGTATTTTCATGTGTATATAGAGTATATTGAAAAGGGAAGTTGTTGTTCAAGTCCCATTTGATTTTTTTTTAATTTCAAAGTTTTTTATGTTGGTAAGTTAAAAAACGATAATTTAATGATAATTTACTATGCATGAATGTATATATTTTTCAATAAATATTGATGCACTTACTATTTAATAAAATCAATTTAATAAAATCAATTTTTATACAAACTATTATAGAATTTCTGCATTAAAAATAAAATGTGCATACATGTGTGTATTTTGTACGAGATATCGTGTGATATATACTTCCAATTTTTCTCACAATGGCATTAAAATCGCATCGTCCCGATTTTGTGTTTTCTGAAGCTATATTTCGAGCCCATATTTCATCCTCAAGTTTAATTTCTTTCTTTTTACTCCGTAGTTCGATATTATATACCGGAGCTCTGATTGGACGGCTTATTCCTTGTTCCCTGCCTGTGGACGATATAAGATAGACCAACATCCCTATATTTTTCTATAGTATATGCTGGGTAGAGTCCTAGGAAGTATTCCAAAATTTATTGCCAGTACTGAAAATCTATAACTTACGTGACATGCACTATAGATTTTCAGGTAATAAATTTTGGAACATAACCCTAGATTTATAAGAGAAGCGAGTGTTAAGTATTCTGATTGATCATGTGACTAAGCAGCCAATGAACTGATACTGTAAAAATGGTTGTTAAATAGATGATTGGACCATCTTATAGTCCGTTTTGCAAATGATTTTTAATATTTTTAATATTTTTTCTAGTACTTTTTGGTATTTTTGTGATACTGACATATATAGCGCTTCTCTGATAAATCTAAGATTCTAATGTTAGTTTTGACAGAACGGTGGGAGAAGCAAAATATTGGGGCAACATAGAGATTCTATAAGTAGAGATCGGCTAATGCTGACTCGACCCGCAATTGACTCTGCCATGTTGTAAAATCCGAGAATGTGAGAATGAGAGAAGAGAATATAAGAGAGATAATATAAGAGTAAGAGAAGCGACACCGGCTTGCTGTCAAAATTATTGTTTGCGATGTCATAACTCAACTTCATAAGAGTTAAATGCACATTACTTTTTATTCTGACAAGTGAGATTCAACTAAGTTTTTGTCTACAATCTGCACAAATTCAAGACTGTGTGTTTTAAATCTTTTATTAACTCACATTAAAAATCTTTTATTAACTCACATTAAAAATAAGATTATAAACTTGTATTATTATGAAATAACTTATTATCAAAATAAGCAAGTAATAACGTCATTATTCGAATATAAAATATTCAGGCCACTTCATATACTCAGTACCACTTGTGTGTAAATGAAAAACAATTTTTATATTCGAATTTTATATGTTTTGCATGTTTCTGTCAATTTTGTCCATGTTCAATAAAATTATTACATGTACAACTTTGCTTCCGCCGTTTTTTTCCGAAATTCGAGGCTTTATTGTAAAAAACTGGTTATACATTTATGATTCAAAGTATTGTCCTGGCTACTACTTTCTCCTATCTTTCAGGTAGCGTACGAATCCCGCGTCGAAAAAACTGGTCATCTTTTGAGGCTATCCACGAATCGATCCAATTTTTTACTTCTTCATAAGACCGGAAGTGCTGGTCAACCAGGCCGTGTGCCATTGATCGAAACAAGTGATAGTCAGAGGGAGCAACGTCTGGAGAATACGGCGGGTGAGGTAGGATTTCCCATTTCAACGTTTCCAAGTATGTCTTGACCACTTTCGCAACATGGGGTCGAGCATTGTCATGCTGCAAAATCACTTTATTGTGTCTCTCGTTGTATTGCGGCCGTTTGTCTTTCAATGCTCGGCTCAAACATATCAATTGCGTTCGATACCGATCACCTATGATTGTTTCAGTCGATTTTAACAGTTCATAATACACTACGCCGAGCTGAGATTTTTATTGCTTTTTCAATTTCCCTCTTTGTAATTGGTGGTCCAGTGAGATTATTGTTGTTTATGTTTATTTGTATGTCTGGCCTTTCATTTGCAAGAGACTTCTCACGTATTCTTCCCATATTTTCTTCTTTTCTTGAAAATCATTGGCCATTTTTTTGTTTTCATCAACTATTACAAAAAATGTCTTTTTACGATAGATTTCGACTGTTCCCTTCAATTTTTTATATAGATTGAAATCATCGTGTAAGGTTTGTAATTTTTCCATTTCCTCGTATTCTCGTTTTGGCCACAGTTCTTTGCTATCCTAATCTTTGTTCTTATTTTTTTCTGAGTTTCATTATATCTGCGTAGATCTGCTTGATATTTATATATCTGTCGCTCACCTATGAGCGAGAGAATCTCATTCATCATCCATTTATGCCTCCTTCTCTCAATATCTTAATTTGCTTTTTGTGATGCTTATTATAACGTCTTTTTAACTTTTCCCTTTTAACATTCTAGTTGGATTTTACTCACTTCCTTTCGGAACATTTCCTCTATGCTGCTATCTATTTCCCGGTTTACTGCACTTCTTATGTCTTCTTGTTTAAATCTTTCATAGGCAATTCCTCGTCTTGAAGCTGGTCTTTCATGCTTTATTAATTTGATTTTGATTGTTGCTTATCTTACTATAGTAGTATATGGTCGGAGGGTATATTCGCTCCAGGATAAGGCTTACTTAATTGAGGATCTAAAACGTTTATGAGTTTATGAGTATTAGGTGTACAACTTTGTTTCCGCCG
>NW_012130090.1:3696426-3703428 GCF_000143395.1 Atta cephalotes
TCAGTTCATAATACACTACGCCGAGCTGGTCCCACCAAATACAGAGCATGATCTTGGAGCCGTGAATATTCGGTTTGGCCGTCGACATGGAAGCATGGCCGGGAACCCATGATTTTCTGCGCTTGGGATTATCGTAATGAACCCATTTTTCGTCCCCAGTCACAATGCGATGCAGAAATCCCTTCCGTCTTTGCCTTTCAAGCAGCTGTTCACAAGCAAACAAACGCCGTTTAACATCTCTCGGCTTCAATTCGTACGGCACTCAATTTCCTTGCCTTCTGAATCATTCCCATGGCTTTGAGGCGTTTTGAAATCGCTTGTTGAGTCACTCTCAATGATCGTGCCAATTCTTCTTGATTTTGACACGAGTCTTGCTTATGAGTAATGCCTCCAATTCTTCGAAAACCTTCTCTCTTCTCCGCTATGCCGGTCTTCGATATCAAAATCACCGTTCTTGAAGCGTTGAAACCACTCACGACACGTTCTTTCATTAATAGCGGCCTCACCATAAGTATTTGAAAGCATTCGATGAGCCTCAGCCGCAGATTTCTTCATATTGCAGCAAAAAATTAAAACCTCCCGCAAATGACGAGAATTTGGCTCGTAAACTGACATTTTCAATCGAGAATAACTTTATGATGCAGACACAAATCGACTAATGTTTCTATGGGATTATGTTGACAGATGTCCAAGTTTATTGTATGACGCCTATAATCTATTTATTTCGACCATCACTTATCGCTAAAGCCATCTATAGGAAAACGGCGGAAACAAAGTTGTACACCTAATAGTTTAACTGGTTATTCGAGCCTGCTGGATTTTATTTGCAAACTTTTTCTATAAAATAATAATTTATTAATATTATAATGACTAAATATAATATAACATATAATGACTTAAAACGTTTCGATCTTTTAAACGTGGTCATCAATTTATCCTAAAAAACTAAACGCTTACATTACAATTGCAAAAGATAGACTGGATAATATGTAATGTAGTCAAAATGTAATGTAGTCTATAAGATCAGTTGTCGCGATTGCAAGGCCACGTATGTTGGTCAAACAAAAAGGCAAACTCAAAACCAAAATCCAAGAACATTTAAAAGATACTAATAAGAGGAACGGATATTTATCAGTAATATCAGATCATAGACTGGCAAAAAAACATGAATTTGAATGATAAAAATTTTGGATTCTAAATCATATGTAAAAAGAACGATACTAAAATGATATTAAAAAACAAAAAGAAGAGCTAAATAAACAGAATGACATAGAAAAATTATACAGATACATATCTTCCTATCTTGTCTATCTCCTATTTAAAAATTCTTATGCTTTTCATTCTGACAAGCATATCAGCCAAAATAATAGATAGTAAAAAATAATAAATATAATAAATAATAATAAATTGGTCGCTTTTTGTTAGTGAGACCATCGACGAGAGACAGGTTATTATAATATATCATGATCGATCACAATTCATAAATTTAACGATAATTTGTTAAGACTGACCAAATCAAGGATTGAAATAATCTATTTATGATATATAATATAAAAAATTTAATAATAATCATTATGTTTTATAATATAGAGACATAATCAGCAAATTAATGTTTCAAATTGATATAATGATTGAAAATCCAACCTTGAATTGAACAGTTTGAATGAATTTCAAGAGATTATTTGACAAGATATAATAATTATAAAGATATTGCTATTTATACATTGAAGACATGATTTCCCAGGATAGATTTTAACGTTTTATAAGGACTGCGATTGTAAAACCTTATTAAGTATTGTTTAAAGTTTATTAGAACGAGATCACTGAGAATGACCAAGTTTAAAAGGTCAAAACGTTTGTAGTCATTATATTAATAAATTATTATAGAAAAAGTTCATAAATAAAATCCAGTGCGGCTCGAATAGCCAGTTAAACTAATTTTATTAAATTGATTGAAGACTTGTACGAACTTTATTAATATTATAATTTGTCCATTTTATTCACAATTTTATATTTATGAAAAATAAATTTTTACTAATAATTGTTCATTACAATTTTGTTACAACAAATTTGTAATGAACAAGTAGTTACGTGATATATCGAAATTGGCATTGATATATTGCGCATTTTAAAAATCATGTGATTTCAATTCACTTTATGGGGATGTGTTTTTATTTGAGGTTGGATGCTTTGCTCTACTTTTTACTTTTACTTGTACTTTTGTCTTTTTTGCTTCGTCTTATATTAAAGATGTGTTTATAATCAAAAGTCTATTTCTTGTTCGCCCCAAGCCAACAAGTTATGAGTCCAGACATAATTGCCCAGATATAATCAAAAAGAATAGATGCGAAATCACTAGAAGTGAAAAAAAACTGTTATGTTGTTACAACACGAATCATTTTGATCTAGTAAGGTTATTACACAGTCAAACGTGAGTGCCGGCGCATTGCCACCAATAGAAAAGTTGCTTAGCAGAGAAAATTACAGCACATTGCAGCTCGCCATAAAAACGTATCTCGAACACGAAGATTTGTGGGGATGCGTCTCTCAGTAACAAATGAAGCGAAGACGTACGAGAGTCAAAATTAACTGTCCGTTGATTCGTCCATCTACGTTCATGTGCAAGATACAATGAGTGCTAAAGAAACTTAGGAACAAACTAAGAAAAGCCTACAAGGACTTTCGAGGAAAATAAGATTACTGAGGACGCTAGTCTCGACGATTAGAGAATTGTTCGTCGGTGAAGTAATACTTGACAAAAATAATATTAACGTCGCATAAATTGAACGGTATGAGCTTCAAAGTTAAAGACGAATGGATAGGTACTCTCTTGCTCGCAGGTTTACTAAAAAAATATAAGTTTATAATAATGGGCATCAAAAATTCGAAAATTCTCATTACCGGGGATTCGATCAAAATTGCTGCAAGAAGTGAAAGACGCTTGCCATAAATCGTTATTCGGCGACACTGCGCTATAGACGAAGCGAACGAATCCTCAGAATAATAAGAATACTTTTAAAAGATCAAGATGTTACAACTGCAACAAATATGGACATTTTGTAAAAGATTGTCGTAGCAAGATCAAAGCAAGTTTCTCAACAGAACACGGCAGAAATAGCAACAGATATCTTCTTCAGAGATCTCAGCAGGAAAGTTAAATCTCACAGACTGATATGTAGACTCTGGTACCTGTACATATGTCAAATATCCCAAGCGAAACATCTTCATCCAACGCAATAACCAATGCTCGAATCACTGTAGCCAACAATGAGAGCATTACAGTAGAAGCGATAGGTACTACTCAAATTAATGCCCTTGTCAACATGAAGAAAAATATTAGAATATTAGATGTCTTCCATGTTCCTAAATTAATCTCAAATTTACTTTTAGTAAAATAGAGAAAGGATACACAGTAATGTTCAATCACCATGGATGTCTGATATAAGATATCAAGAAGAAGCTTGTCGCGACAGCAACGTTAATCAGTGGCATGTACAAACTGAATAGGCTGCCAGAAGCTAAATTCACATTAACAGTAAAGGTAAGTGATCTATGGCATAGGAGATTAGGTCATTTGCATCCTGAGACAATGAATACATTAAAAAATTCGCTACTGGAATGCAATTCAAAAGAGTGATCGATAGTACCTGCATAATTTGTCTGGAAGATAAGCAAGACTTTTCAAAGATCAGGTACACATGCCAAAAGTATTCTAGATTTAATTTGGACTTATGCGGTCCGATAAAGACATCATTAATCGGTGATGCAAAGTACTTCTTTACACTAATTATTAATCGGTAATTATTTGAGAAAGACTTTTATTTATCCTCGAGAGCAAGGATTAGATATCAGAGGTGTTTCGAAACTTTAAGAGATTCATTGAAAAGCAAACTGGAAAGAGGATTCCATACACTGACAACGAAATAGAGTATATGAATGAAAAATTAATAAATTTCCTAAAAGAAGAAGGAATTGAATATAAGACGATTGTATCTATCACTTTCCCGACAAAATAGTGTAGTCGCTACAACCGAACGAGAAGGCTTGATATCTACTTTTTGAAGCCAAAAAGTTCGGGTTTCGATATATTTTCTCAAGTTCGCCAACGAAGACGCTGTACAAGATGACTTCAGTTTGATTGAGAAAGGAAACCGGATCTTCGACATGTGAGTATATTTGACAGCAAAGCTCACGTCCATATTTCAAAAATCTTAAAACGTAAATGGGACAAAAAAGTTTTGAATGTTTCTTGTAGGTTTCTGTGAAAAAAGTAAAGTTTATCATTTATATGAGCCAATCAAAAAATAATAAAACGTAAAAATGTTTTCTAAATAATAGATACATCATGACCAGAATTGAAAAATTCCTGAAAAAACTAATAGTTTTACTGGAGACACGTAAAAGCAGAATATAAAGTTTCTCCCGCTTACGGGAATTTCATTCGGAAGATATAATATGTCACAGGATGACATCTCAACTGAAATATATAGCGAAGATATTGATTATTATAATCCTGAAAGTGTCACCAAAGCATTCTGTCACATCAAATGCAATTTTTAAGAAGATCATCTAGGATTCAAGCCAAAGCAATTTCATTACACATCGTATTGAAGAATTGCTAATATCCGACGTCGTCAATTGAAGAAGTCCTGCAATGTGAAGATTCTGTTATTCTGTATTGTATTAACAATGGTTGATACAATATGAATTATGGTCACATGAAAAAAATCACACTTGGGAAGTAAAATTCTTCCATCGAATCGGAAGGCCAATACCAAATGAATTTTCAAAACTAAGAGAGATATGAATCAATATATACAATCGCAGTCCTACATACAAATCCGAATAAATTAAGTCTAGGATACTTTTGGCACGCGTACCTAATCTCTGAAAAGTCTTGCTTGCTTACTTTCCAAATCACGCAAGTATTATCGATTACTCCTTTGAATTGCATTCCAGTAGCGAAGCTCTTTTCTAATATATTCATTGTCTCAGGATGCAAATGACCTAATCTCCTATGTCATAAATCACTTACATTTACTGTAGAGATATGAATGGGCACATAGTGTGACATAAAACATGTTTGATTGTAAAGGGATGCACACAGAAAATAGGAATAATTACGAAGAAACCTATGCATCAATTATAAGATATAATTCACTAAGATATTTGTTTTGACTTGCTGTAAAACATCTGGACATCGATCACCTTGATGTGGACTTTCTTCAGGGCGACTTGAACAAAGAAATTTATGTTAAATTTTCGATGATAGATCGAAAGGCAAAATAATTAAGGAAGAAAAGATTTTTAATTTATAAAAGACCGTCTATGGTTTGAAACAAAGCAGCCGTTGCTGGAAACTCGATAAGGTCTTCACGAATCTCGATTTTAAGAAGTCAACAGTAGATATATGTGTGTGCGCGCGCGCGCGCGTGTGTGTGTGTGTGTGTGTGTGTGTGTGTGTGTGTGTATATGTAACAAAAGAACCATGGAGAGAGCATCTTAATAATCGCAATATACGTAAATGATATTTTGATTTTTAATAACAACAAGAAATAGAAAAACACTTTCAAAGGCAAGTTCGAAGAAAAAAAAATTCAAATTAAAGGACTTAAGTGAAGTCACAAATTGCCTAGGGATTCAAATAACGAGAAATCGCTAATGTGGATCGCCTTCTATGGATGAATCGTATTATATCTACCGGATTCTAGCCAAGTTTAATATAAGAGATTGCAAGCTCAACTCCTCTTAATAAAAATCAAATACTACACATGAGTTCGAAAACGGAAGATAGAGAAGCTATAAAGGCTGTCCCATACCACGAAGCAATCGAATTATGTCCAATTAGGAATCAGATCAACACGATTGATATAGTAAGTCGTTTTTATAATAATCCAGACATTACTTACTGGCAAGTCGTGAAAAGAATCTTATGTTATCTCAAAGAAGTGAGAGACTGGAAACTTTGTGTTATGAGCGAAAGTAACAACGGAATCATAGGATATAGAAATTGGGAAACTCTGAAGATAAGAAATCCACGGGTTACTTGTTCAAAGCGCACGGAATTGCCATTTCTTAGAAATAAGAAGTAACTAATAGTGGTACTTTCTACAACGGAAGCCGAATATATAGCTTCGACATCCGCTTGTCAAGAGATATTATATTAGGTGTACAACTTTGCTTCCGCCGTTTTCCTATAGATGGCTTTAGCGGTAAGTGGTCGAAATAAATAGATTATAGACGTCAATAAACTTGAGCATCTGTCAACATAACCCCATAGAAACATTAGTCGATTTGTGTCTGCATCATAAAGTTATTCTCGATTGAAAATGTCAGTTTACGAGCCAAATTCTCGTCATTTGCGGGAGGTTTTAATTTTTTACTTCAATGAAGAAATCTGCGGCTGAGGCTCATCGAATACTCTCAAATACTTATGGTGAGGCTGCTATTAGTGAAAGAACGTGTCGTGAGTGGTTTCAACGCTTTAAGAACGGTGATTTTGACGTCGAAGACCGGCATAGCGATGGAAGAGAGAAGGTTTTCGAAGATGCAGAATTGGAGGCATTACTTGAGCAAGACTCGTGTCAAAATCAAGAAGAATTGGCATGATCATTGGGAGTGACTCAACAAGCCATTTCAAAACGCCTCAAAGCCATGGGAATGATTCAGAAGGTAAGGAAATTGAGTGCCGTACGAATTGAAGAGATGTTGAACGGCGTTTGGCTTGTGAACAGCTGCTTGAAAGGCAAAGACGGAAGAGATTTCTGCATCGCATTGTAACTGGGGACGAAAAATGAGTTCATTACGATAATCCCAAGCGCAGAAAATCATGGGGAGTTCCCGGCCATGCTTCTACGTCGACGGCCAAACCGAATATTCATGGCTCAAGGTCATGCTCTGTATTTGGTGGGACCAGCACGGCGTAGTGTATTATGAATTGTTAAAACCGACTGAAACAATCACAGGCGATCGGTATCGAATGCAATTGATGCGTTTGAGCCG
>NW_012130090.1:3704001-3714966 GCF_000143395.1 Atta cephalotes
AATACTTTGAATCATAAATGTATAACCAGTTTTTTACAATAAAGCCTCGAATTTCGGAAAAAAAACGGCGGAAGCAAAGTTATATACCTAATAATTACAAAGATTATAATTACAAAGGTTGACGCAACAAGTAAATCCAATTCCTGAAGAGGAAGCTATCAAACTTTTGTGTAACAATAAGGGAGCTATCGATTTATTAGCAATCAGTGGTTATAAGCACCAAACACATTGACACCAAGCACCATTTCATCCAAGAAAAGATTGAATCAGCAGAAATATTGGTCAAGAATGTATCAACAAACATGATGCTTGCAGACGTGACAAAAGCTTTGGTTAAAGCTTTGGTTAAAGCAAGGCTTAAATCATCAGCTTATCAACAATATAGGGCTTTGTCTTCCTACGAGCGCGAATTCTAATAGAAGTGTTGGAATTTAGAATTCAGAATTCATTTGCTGATCTTAAGTTTTTCACCATGCTTTTTTCTTGTATTGATCCTAGAGCTTTTATTTTTTTCTTTAATTATAGAGTCCCAAGAGCAATTTATGGGGAACTACACATGTTTGTTTCTTTAAGGTTAAGTGCCTTGCTTTTACTTTTGTACTTTTCTCTCTTTTGCTTTGTCTTATAATAAAGAGAACATGTTTATAATCAAAAGATTTGTTTCTTGTCTCGAACCATCTCGAACTAACAATAAGATATAAAAATAAGGGTAATATTCAAAAATTTTACCTTCTGTCAGGCAATTTTAAACCGATTGAAACCCGCGCGGTTAGATAACGAGTATTATTACGGATGTACCACAGATAGATGGCGACGCGAAGTGGTGGCGTGAGTCTGACCAGAAGCGAGAGGAAAACCATTTCGTGCAACGAAGATTAAACTTGTTTACCTGTAGCATCGAGTTTAAATTAGTTCATCCTTTGCTCCTTACAAATCAGAAATGGGATCGGGACATGAAAAGTGCAGAGTAAGTCAGTTTTCACGCCGGATCGACTACGAGAAGTGAGAAAACGCCAGCCTGTCAACATCAGTTAGAGGCATACGATGCCAAGCAGCCATCTTTCGCCATTGGCACCGTGTGCAAAAGGATGCATGTATATACTTGAAGAGTTTGAAAAAATCGTGGGCAACGTTAGAGTAATAAATGAGTTCATAATAAAATATATTAAGCAGAACGCGAGAAGCTATGGATCCAAAAAAAATTGTGATGACACAACTTAAGGTCGAGTTAAGAAAGCAAGGTTTGCTGATCAGCGGGAAAAAGGCGGATCTTATCGCTCGCTTAAATCAAGACGATCCGAAAGAGTGATAAAAGAGTGAAGAATGGATAAAAAACAGAATCCTTATCAGATCCTTAGAAGCAACTCCAGATAGCATTGGGTCGAATGAATACGAAGAAATCGAAAAGGATAAAAATGAAAAGCGGAAGAAGAGGCGAGAAATAACAGAGACTATAGAAATAACAAATTAAATGTCGAAAGACTAGAACATCAATATCGTATTCGAGTAATACGAGAACGAACTATTAAAAAGATAGCTAGAAATCGCTCGTCGGGAGAATGAAGAATTACGCCGCAAACAATGAAAGGAGCACCTAAGAAGGAAAACATCAGTGTTATGCTAAAATTAGTGGGATCTTTCGATGAAAGTGCTAGTATATTTAGGAAGTGCAAGCAACAGATCCGACAACTGTGCAACGTATTACCTGGATGATAATCGAGCTAGCTATTAGTCAGCAATAAATTAAAAGATAAAACGAAGTCGTGACTTCAAAGCAGAAAATATGATCATCATGACTCTTGATGACATAATGGATGCTTTAAGAAGATATATGATTATCATCTGACACGTGTGGCGCTGAGAAAAAAATTTAAGGCGAGAAAATGGAAGCCATCAATTTTGCGGATTCAACGATAAGGTAATACTGACTAAAGATATGCTCATCGATGAAAAGAAAATGATCGATTGTGTGATCTCGAGTTGCAAAATCTGATAAGCATGAAGGAATTTTCGAAGAAAGAAGACATGTTAAGAGTTTTTGAAAAATATCGCTGCGATCAAAGGTAAAAAGCAATTTCAGATGCGACTCGTGATCGAGTAAGTAGGACACAAGTCAAATCATCAAAAGATTGATTGATTGATTGATTGATTGAGCTCTTATTTTAGTTTCAGGGTAAACTCTCTAAGAACTGTAAATATAAAATTAATTAGTAAATACGTAGAATTACAATGTAGTATAAACGCAGTAGTATTAGTGAATACCGAAATAGCATATCATAAAAAAATAACAAAATACTAATAATAATAATATAAAATAAAGATAAAATATAACAAAATAAAATAAAAAATAAAATAGAAATAATGCAAAGAAGTAAAAAATAATAATAATATAAAAACAAAGACAATGGTAATAAATTAATACAAAAAGTAATAAAAATAGCAAATAAAAAGAAAATTAAAGAAAAATAAAGGTGAAAACAAAGATGCTGCTTGCCTAGAGCAAGCATATTGATATGATATTATGTAAATGCGCCAGTCCCCAAGTACCTCAGATGGCAGAAAAATGCCTATCCGAAAAGAAGAGAGCGACTCAGATTTTCTTATGACTCCAGGTAAAAAATTCCAAAGCGTGAAAGCTGTGTAGACAAAAGAGTGCTAATAAGATGAAGTTCTGCAAGATCGAAGGGGAAGACTCAGAATGCACGAGATTTCAAACAAAAGTTCAGATAGGTACGATGGAGTACCTGATCTAAGGATAAACCAGGCAGCCAAGTAGATAATCTCTTCTGCCTGACAATAACCAATCTAGTTCATTATAGAAATGGAAAACGTGGCCATCCCTGCGCAAAAATTAAAGATAAAACGTACACATGCGGTCATCATACGCTTTATCTGCAGTCTCTGCTGATTGATGAAGTCGACGAAAACTACTGAGCAATAATCAAGATCGGAAAAAATCCACAAACCGAACACGAAGCGGAATCGAGAAGTTGTGCCTGTAATACTTCAAACGTCACTCAAGACTCCACTCATCCTATGGAAAAGACCCCTGACATGCGCGGTCAATTTAGAGTGCTTGTAAAAATGAACGCCGAAATTAATATTAGGTGTACAACTTTGCTTCCGCCGTTTTCCTATAGATGGCTTTAGCGGTAAGTGGTGGTCAAAATAAATAGATCATAGACGTCATACAATAAACTTGTATTAGAGTACCATTAAGAGTCAATTCGATATCATTGTTCTATTATTGACAAACCGGGCATTGCCAAGTAGGATGGCTTGTTGGCATTCAAAGTCAGAAGATTGTACAATGCCCATAGCGTGACAGCCGAGATATCCTTTCTGATCAAGATTAAGGCCTTCTCAGATCAAGAGAAGGGAAAATGCAAATAAATTTAGGTCATCAGCATATGGTAGGATATTTTCCAGGTGGAGGGAAAGGAAGAGGAATTAAGGAAATAATTGAACAGATTGAGGATAATAGGAAAAGTGATAGGAAAGCTGTCAAGGACTAAGCGATGACTTAAGTCATCAAGTCCCGATGAATTAGATACGCAACGCCTGAGCACAAAAACTTAAGGTTTCTGAAGTGATATGAAGAATAGAACATTGTAGGAGTTGATAGGAGAGGGAGAGGGGGAAGAGTTAAGTTTGGAAGAACATGCGGAACATGGAGATAGAAACAAAAAGAAGAAGAAGAAAAGAAATATGAAAAGAGATGAGAAACTGATTCAGCTCGTTTAGTAGGATGAAAGGAGACTGATAGGCCTTCGGTTTGGCCAGGCTCAGAGACCGAAGTACAGAGCAGAGTCGTGAGGGTGAGATGGTTCAATCTCCGCATCAGATAATTGCTTTTAAAGTAGTTGATTCATCTCGTTATGCAGGATGTGGAAAGCAATTAGGTTAGCAGTGAACGGGTGAGCATGAAACACACTACATCTGGCTACATCTCTTCTTCACATGAGACAATTAGTGGCTTGGTTTAATTAAGGAGTAGGTCTTTTTGCCCGGAAAGTACGAATTGGAGTATGAAGATCACGTGTTGCTTATAGATAATAAGTGAAGAAGTTGACCTTGTCGAGGTCGAAGGTGTTTATAATCACAGGCCAATTAAGACCGCTGAAAGAAGTCAGGAATGTGTTCCGATTGAAGGACGAGTAATCGCGAATTGAAATCAAACGAGGGGCGAGACTGAGATTTTGATAATCTACAATAAAAACACCTCGACAAAATCATGAAAGGATAGGAAAGAGAGCGACTGTTACTAATTAATGATTACTGAAACAATGATCGATGCAAGTGTGAAAGGTGTCCGAGAAGAGTATTATAACAAGTGATTACTATTACAGAAATCGCGTAGAGATACAGCATCAAACGATTGGGTATTAAGGTCTATATTAAAGTCTCCTATGATTATCGTTGAAAAAGATAAGAGGAGAAGTCGCTCAAAATCCACCGCAAGGTGACCCACTTTAAGAGGTCGATAGACGATGTTCAGAAGAAGAGGCCGCCTCTTCCCTCCTCCACCAGTCACTCATCTCTCATTCACCAGCAGATACTCCGATTGGCCAGAGCAAAGTTCAGGCGACGAAGCGAAAATCGTAACATTGAGATCCCTCCCCCGCCACGCTCCACTATCTTGTCTAGAAGTCAGTAGATAGAAGAAGTCAAGCTTGTCGGGAACGGGAGATTTTAGCCACATTTTCACATAGCAATGAGGTCATAAATGCTCCGCGAAAAGTAATAAAAAAATTTGATAAAGTGAGGGAGGAAGGATTAGCAGTTAACGTGATACAAGCGAAAAACTCGAGAAGGAGCTAAGTTGTAGCATCAATTCTTGCCACGCGTCAATCGGCCAGCACCTGGACTAGTACCGCAGCTCCATAAGCAATTGATCTTAAGGGAAGTCCGGTCACCATAGTTGTTACAGAGAGTGGACGATTTTGAAAAGAACCATGATCCCTTGATTGATTAGAAAGAAGAGATGCCGCCAGAAGGCACGTTGTTCGCCGACGCTATAGATCGGGCTTTTTCCATCGCAAAGAGGGCGTCCTGAGATATCAATGTCGAGGGCCACGAAGTCTCCACCGTGATGCAGCCAAGATGATCGGAATGCCTCATTTTAATGGATGGAGTATTATAGTATCGTATATAAATAAAGTCGTTACGAATCCACGCAAAACCATCCCTTAACGTGCCTCGGCTAAAACTCGTCGCGTGGAAGCCAGCAGCCGCTCAATCTTAGAGCTCATCAATTCAACCGCCATCTCGATGCTCTCAAACGCTACCTTCGTCTTCTTGCAATCAATCTATCTACTGCGAGAATCACTCGAAGATAGCTTGATAATCAAAAGACGAGGGCAGTCCCCCTTGGCCGGTATTCAGGAGATGTTACTCGCTGTAACAGGAACATAAAGAGCTGAGGCAATGTTTGCCATGACCGCGCGAGCATTCTCATTAGGGCGTTCGATGACTCCATGGAATATGATTTCTGAGTTGAGAGCCTTCAGCTATACCTCAAAATGTGATCCATTTCCACCAAGGGCAACAGGTCCTGCTTCCGTATTTAATTCCAGAGCACGGACACTTTCCGCAATGCTCGTCTGTTGATTTTGAAGCTGTTGACAAACTCGTGCGAAAGACTCCTGGCAGAGGTCATCGAAGGATGATGTAATGTACTGCACATTAAATTCTAAGAATAATTGCTATGTTTTGATTGAGGTAAGCAATCAGCTTCTGTAAAAGATGACTAATATCAGCTCGATATTAGTCATCTTTTACAGAAGTGTAAAACAGAAATGTAGAAGACATTAGCATCCTAAGTGAGCCCATTTTGTCAGTCGTAGAGCTTGCAACAGCGCCAATCGATGAGCCGGAATCGTCATGATGTATGGTGCGAGAGGGTGTTTGAAAAGATTCTGCATATAAAAAGGTCCAGAGGCGCCGCCCCGTCTGGAAGAGTCCAAATGCAATCCTCATGGAACATATGCTTCGAATTCCGCTCACAATGAAGCGTAGTTACCGCTGCTATATATTTTTTGCATGTTTCGCAGGTAAGCGTCATTATAAGAGTCTCAAAGACTGTCGGTGGAATGAACAGTTGAAGCATGTGAACGTACCATATGTAATTGTTGACGCACACACAGATAGGCCTTGACATACGTGAAAAGAAATATCTGCCAGAAGTGGTCGAATGAAAACATTGTCTAGCAACGCAAGCGCAGAAAGCAGAATAATGTACCACTGGCGATGAATTCCTGTGAGCGCCTTCCGGTTTCTGAGAATCAAGATCAAAAAAAGCGATGGCAGGCACGAGTAAAGGAAAATACTCACGAATACAGCTCAGAGTCAAGTGTTATAATCCTTGACGGATCATTTGGAAACAAAGGGCCCTGAAGGACATCGAGCGGCAGTAATAGCAAGATAATACGGAGGCGACAATTAAATACGTCAGTGTATACTTACTCCGAGAGAGAGAGAAAGAGAGGAGAAGGAGAGAGAAAAACAGACGAGAATGAAGAAAGGAAATTCAAAAGTCTTCGTTGCTACAATTACAACAAGTTCGAACATCTCCGCGGTCGAACAATCAAAGCGCGAGAAAGACACGTATTTCAAATGTGACCAGATGGATCTTGTAGATATAATCAAGAACTTCCCATTAAAGATTACATCGGTTGCGCACATCGCAGTCATTCACGAAGCGCAGACTCAAGTTTGCTTCGTGGGGCAAGTGAGCTCTGTGGGATGCTCATGCAGCATCATGGAAGAAGAAAGAAACATTCTTTAAGGACATCGATAACGAAGTCAGGAAGTTAAAAGATTAGACTTAATACTCTAATGGATACAGGTAGTAAAATTAGTTTTGTAAAAAAAAAGTATAGTTCCAAGAAGTGCAATAAAGTCATTTGTGTCATAAGTTTTCAAAGTGTAAATCACCGTTAGTAATAGGATATGTCAAATTAAACATTATGCTTAATAACGAAATGATTGATGATCAAACCGTATTAGTGGTTCCGGATACGATCATGTCTAATCCAATAGTATTAGGACGCGACGTATTGAAGAGGATTTATATCTAAGAAAGATCTTGTTCAAGTGTCCGGCCTGGGTGGAGGAGCGCCGTACCTTCATCTCGGTGTTAGAGAGACTTCTCCCTCCCCGTCATATTCCGTCATTATCCGCCAAATGGGAGGAGAGGAGGCGTGAAGTGCGATATCCTCTTTCTGCAGCAAAGTGATGCTGCAGAAGAAGGAAACAGAAAAATTAAAGAAGGATAGAGTCGTGGGAAAATCCCTGATCCCCGTCTCAGCAAGCACGCGATGGGATCGGACATCGGCCGCCTCCTCCTAAGCGGCAGTGGTGAGACAGGAGGAGCCGCTTCTCTTGCTGTCGTGGCGATTGAATTCGAGCGTAGTACTATTGCACCGGGTTTGAGGGGGGGACTGACACTATGCCTCTGGCGATTCTTAGACTTGCTCAATCAGACCAGAGCACGGTGAGGTTTTTAGCGTGATAGGTGATCGCTACGGAGTTCGCGCCTCTGCCTCCTTTTGGGAACGAAGTTGGCTGAGTCCCGCATTACCCTCGGATTAGATCAAGCTTAGGAATGTCTTCCTCTTCATAGTAGAGTGATTTCCCGAGATCATTGCTCCATGAAGAGGTGACGAAAATTTTTCCTACTAAAAAAAGAGCTAGGCATCTGGCTAAAGTTCGCATAGTCAAGCCGATTGTCCAGCGTGCAAAGAGCAGGGACGGCCTGATGAGCCCCGTATTGGCGGGTCGATATGGTAAGGCCGCCACAAGAAGAAGAAAGCAAAAGAAAGAGGCGCATCATTCTCCTAGTCTGGTAAAATTACAACAGAAGCACCTTGTAAAGTGGTTGCGACCTCTGACAGAGCTGTCGAAGAAAGTGGGGACGTGTATATTCCTACTCCGGAGAGCATTAGGCTTCGAAGTGGAGATGAACCTAGAGGAGGTCAGTGCCAAAAATTAAAAATGGCGACTACTAGCAAATATAAACCACTCCAACAAGGCATCAATGCCTCGCGGAATGGGATTGAGGGCTGGCCATTGTCTCCGACCCATACAGGATCCCAGAAAACGATCCGCGTTAGGTAGGGGATCTGTATAGGAAGGTGATAGTAGCCTGTTAGGGAGAGGATGATTCCAGAGGGATGAACAGAGGAGCTGGCCGTGTCTGAGGACGAAATGTTCCATGTATTCCGGAAACTAAGGGAAAGGACGGTCCGTACGGAAAGATCTATGGTAGGCCTTGGTAGCCCCAGAGAATGGCGGCCACATAAAGCAGTTATTTACTGCCTCAAGGAAGGAATCTTTCTCCAAGAGTGGAAGAGGCCGCGATTTAAAGGAGAGCCTTTCGGTATATAGGCTTATATGTCTATTGGACGATGCAAGAAAACTGCTAGAGGATTATAACAGCCCGCATCGTCCGGCATCTATCGAATATATCGTAGGTTCAATATGGTATTCCGTGAGAGCCAATCGACTATCGACGCGATACGTTTGAGCCCTCATGGAGTCGTGAGGAAGAAGGAAAGTATAGTGTTGGCCATGGTCAATTCCTTTAACATCTCCTGGAGTAAGGTAATGGCGGCACCGAAGTATATATGGCTCCATAATATGGCTCCCTATCTTGTCCACATGGTTCAGGATTTCCAGAATAGAGTTCCGCAACAAAAGCGAATTCCAGCGCCGAAGGGAAACATTGTGTGGGGTTCTTCGGTAGTCAAGTTTAAAGCCTCTGCTATGGAATATCGTACGACGATGTCATTCTCCACTGCCCTTCCCAGCTGCCACACGGTATGTTACGCTGACGATACGCTGGTGGAAGGAACAACTGAGAGGACGCGGTCGCTAAAGCAAACTGGCTTGGCTGTGTCATCAGTTCTGTGAGGGAATTAGGCTTGGAAGTAGCGGCCCAAAAAATCGAAAGCATGTTTATTCACAGGTCTCGGGAGCATCATTTCCAACTCACGTTACGATGGGTGCAACTCGTGTCACCATGGAGTCTACCCTAATATATCGGGGCCTCGCGCTAGATATTGATCGCGCTCGGTGGGGATTCAGGGAACAATTCAATTCCCTGGTTTCCAAATTGGCAAACGGGTCAACGTGCTCATCGATCCAACCTGAGGGGTCCGGGTACTGATGTGAGACGGGCGTGTACAGTGTACGCAGTGTCCGGGGCTTTGCATGGCGCCGCGATGTAGTACAGAGAGGCGCTCAAAGATAGAAGGATAAGGAATCATCTCCGCTCTAGCGGAGAATGGCCCTGTGCCTCAATCGCTCATAGAGGATTGTATTGCACATCGCAGCGGTGGTTCTCGCGGAAATCCTCCTCGCTGAGATACTGGCGAATGCCCTCGTCCAGAACTATCAGAGTCTGGACGATGCGATAGAGAAGGGTAAATCTTACGCCGAGGGCCATCGCACTATGAGAGGACGTTGGCAGGCCTTCGAGGTCTGGAGGAGACTCCTCGAGGAGGACCGGCACACGAACGTTAAAAATTGTCCAGCCCTGTCTGCTGGAATGAACGGACAGAGAGTGCGGTAGGCTGATATATCGTTTGACACAAATATTCACCGGACACAGTTGTTTTGGTATACCTGTGTTATATAGAGAAAGAGCCGACGATACATTACCATCATTGCGCGGCAATCTGGGATTTCGCGCAACATACTCTGAAGAAATGCTCAACGTGGGCGAGGCTGCGCGAGGCTGCCCTGGTAGAGAAGGTTGGCCCAAATCTCTCGCTTCCGGCCCTAGTAAAGGCTATGCTGAGAAGCGAAGAGGAATGGACCGCAGTTTCCTCCTTTTGAGTAGGTCATGTTGCAGAAGGAGGAAGCGGAGAAGAAGATTCCCGGATGAGTACGGCGACAGAGATAGCCTGGGACATCATTGTCGCCGCGTTAGATGAGAAAGGAGAGGGAACAGCGACCTAGGCGGTGACAATCATCATCCCTCTTCAATAACAAGGAGAATCACGAGGACAATGAGTGATATAACCATCTTTCCCGGGGGTCCCGCAGCTATGTTTAAGCTCCTCACGAGAAAAAACAGCGGTAGAACCCTACGTCTAGCTGCAGCCAGTAATGGCGTCGGGTCGGGGATTATCCCCTTGGAGGTCATGACCGACCCAGCGTTACCTAGGAATATCCTCGGAGCCACAAATCGGTTACAGTAATTGGAGGAAGGTTTAGGGATTTTCCCATTCCCTCTTCACGGCTCGAAGGTGAAGTTCCGGGTGCGCCTGGAATCCGAGGGGATAGTTCATCTCGTGAGCGTTACATTACAACGTGCGTGCGAACGCTTCTGGCCGTCATTCAAGCTAATGAGGGATATATCGAATAATTGCGCTCTATAGGGATCCTCCAAGTGCCATGTATAAAAATTTTTTGTAATATTTAATTTTTCATTAAAAACATTTTGTTTAAAGAAATTGTTCAATTTATCCGGATTTGGGTGACCCTATACTATATATCAAAATCGCAAAAATTCGCAGACCTTCAATAATGCAGTCGCCATATAATATATATTTAACAATATTTTATTTATAATATATATTTAACAGTACTTTATGATAATTGATATTTTTTATTTATACGAACAATTTGTGGAACATATATATTAATGCTAAAATGCATTGCAAAAATAATTACATAAATAAATTTGCAATCCGTCATTAATAATATTATATTCTAATACGTACTATGTAGAATATACACTATATTATATAAAATACGTATTACATACATATAATGCATTAATAACGCAATTGCGAATTTATTAGGTGTACAACTTTGCTTCCGCCGTTTTCTTATAGATTGCTTTAGCGGTAAGTGGTGGTCGAAATAAATAAATCATAGACGTCATACAATAAACTTGGGCATCTGTCAACATAACCCCATAGAAACAATTAGTCGATTAGTCGATTTGAGGCTCAT
>NW_012130090.1:3716601-3720154 GCF_000143395.1 Atta cephalotes
TATATACAATATATATATACAATATATATATATAATATATTAAATATAGGGTGTATAGATAGTATTTTTTTAATGAAATCCTCCATTTTTCATTAGATATTCTTGAGTTTATCTCGAAAATTTTTAAAAACTTTATAATAAAATATTTTTTTATTAAATACTTTGCGAGTTATAAGACTTGAAAGTTTCTATGTAAAAATGAATTTTTAGTATAAAAATAAAAATAAAAGGAACATGACCTTGATCTTGATAAATGTTATCGAAGTCATAATCCTAAACAACATTCAAAAAGTTTTTTGAAAACTCTTGAGGTAAGCTCAAAAATATTTAATGAAAAATAAGGGATTCCATTTAAAAAAATCAATGTGATCTTACCTTGACTTTGAACGCCACCCAAGATCAAATCAATAGATACCCGCTTGTGTTCCCCTCGAAGTTACAAAATTTTTATCCGAAACATTTTTCGATTTAACGTAATGTTTCTGAGAGTCACGTAAAGGTTATCTTCAATTTTGTGAATGGAACCCCCTACTTTTTATTGCACATTTTTGTAGTTTTGTATCATTTCGAGAGCTTTTCAAAACATTATATTTAAGTTCATTTTCATTAAGTATTTTTCGAGTTATAAGATTTGCAAGTTACAGCACCGCTCGCATTAGCATTACATATTAGTAAGATGTCCGAATGACGATTAAAACCTTTTAAATATTGTTCGGGAACATGATCTAGATAATATTTGTCAAGGTCATTGGAGATTATTTCTCTTATTTTCATTTTTACGTAAAAATGAATTTTTGGATGCAAAAATGAAAATAAGTGAAACTAAATGTTCTCGAATGTTTTTGATTTTAATAAATATTATTTAGAACATTATCCTGAATAACATTTAAGAGATTTTAGATGATATAAGACTGTGCAATAAAAGTAGAAGGTTCCATTTAAGAAATTGAAGATAACTTTTATGCGATCTTCAAGCTATTCAAAGCCAAACTAATGACACTATTTTATGTTCTCCTCAAAGCCATACAACTTTTGTCTGAAATTTTTTTTTTCTAAGATCAAAAATAAAAAAATTATTTGTAATGGGACATTAAAATGGAACACTTTGTATACAATATTACATACCATATATACAATAAAATAAGATGCCTTATATTAAAACAAAAAACAAATTACAAATGGGCCTTTAGGAATCAGCGTTGTAATAATTTATTTCGATTGATATAAAACAATCCTCTATAAATTATATATATATATTTATCGAATGTTTCGGCTAACTTCTAGCCTTCATCAGCGAATGTATAACTATATGTAGATATAGTATCATTGATTCTACATATCGTTCACTTAATATTAGATACGATGATTTACTGTCCAGAATGTATGGGATCCCAAAAGTACATAAAATTGGACATCCATTAAGAGTTATTGTTTCATTTATGGACAGTACATTATTTAATTTTCCTACGTTTCTACATAATTGAAAAAAATATCCCTACTCCTCTAAGCAATGTTAAAAATAGATATTGTGAACAAACTTAATAATAAAAAGCTAAACGAAAACATTATTTTAATATCATTAGATGTTTAATATCATTAGATTGTTTCTCTGTTCATGAACATTCCCATAGATTTAGCTTTGAGAAGTATTGAAAGTAGATGGAATTTTATCTCTAAAAAATATAACATATCAAAGAACGAATTTCTCAAAGCAATAGATTTTATTTTTAATTTGGCATACTTCTCTACTTTGATAACTAGATTTAACAAACAGAAATTCGATACATCTATGGGTTCCCCATCATTTTCAATATTAGCCGATATTATAATACAGAACTTAGAGGAACAAGTGTTGATTTTACTCTTAATTTTGATATCTCTTTCTATTATAGACATGTTGATGATATAATTATGACTATTTCATCTGAAGCCAACCCTGTACTACAAAAATTTAATTTTTACTATCCTAGAATACAATTCACATGTGAGATTGGCAATAAAACTATCAATTTTTTAGACACTACTATTATTATTGAAAACAATGTTATCAAGTTTGACATATATCACAAATCATATCTTTCTTTGGAAGATATCTTAATTACTAAATAATATTTCAGTCTCAACATCTGATATCCCAAAAAAAGGAAATGTTATAGATGGTTGATAGAATTTTTTAATTTCACATTCGAATTTCCATCAAAAGAACCTGGAATAGGTGATAAAAATTTTATTAGATAACAATTATCCACTAAATTTCATTTTTTATATAATATGAGAAAGAATTAAAGTTAGTAGTTAGTAAGTTAGTTTTTAATAAATAAAAAAGCTCTCATCAAACCATCAATAAGAATAATGATTTCTCAAATAAGGACATTAAAGAAAAAACGAGCTAGTTTACAATTTCATATGTATAATCTATTTCTGAAAAATTTTAAAATATCATCAACGATACCGACACTAAGCTTTTTTTAGCCTTAACAAACTCAATTCCATGATAAAAGTGCAAAAAGATCCTGCAGATTGCAAAAAGAACATTGTGTGTAAAATTTCTTATAATGATTGTAATGTGTTTCTTATGTTAAACAAACATGTAGACAATTAAAAACGAGGATTTCCGAACATAAAAATAACATCAATAGAAATAAAACTAATTCTTCGGTTATCACGAATCATATGATTGTGACACGTCACAATCATGATTTTGATTGGAATAACGTTCAATATTATTAGACATAGAACATAACTACAATAAAAGATCAGTATCAGAAATGATAAGCATCAGGCGACAAACGATAGTTTGTCAGACAGGCAAGAACGATATTAATTTAAAGAGACTGATTTAAAGACACTGAGTTACTTAATTCTTCATATTTTTATTATTTAACTAACTAAAAGCCTATAACTAAAAATAATATATTTTCATTGCGACGATTGACATCGCAGCGTGAACATCATCGACTTAAACAATATATTAGGTGTACAACTTTGCTTCCGCCGTTTTTTTTCCGAAATTCGAGGCTTTATTGTAAAAAACTGGTTATACATTTATGATTCAAAGTATTGTCCATCGCTGACCACTACTTTCTCCCATCTTTCGGGTAGCGTACGAATCCCGCGTCAAAAAAAACTGATCATCTTTTGAGGCTATCCACGAATCGATCCAATTTTTTACTTCTTCATAAGACCGGAAGTGCTGGTCAGCCAGACCGTATGCCATTGATCGAAACAAGTGATAGTCAGAGGGAACAACGTCTGGAGAATACGGCGGGTGGGGTAGGACTTCCCATTTCAACGTTTCCAAGTATGTCTTGACTACTTTCGCAACATGGGGTCGAGCATGGGGTCATGCTGCAAAATCACTTTATCGTGTTTCTCGTTGTATTGCGGCCGTTTGTCTTTCAATGCTCGGCTCAAACGCATCAATTGCGTTCGATACCGATCGCCTGTGATTGTTTCAATCGGTTTTAACAGTTCATAATACACTACGCCGAGCTGGTCCCACCAAATACAGAGCATGACCTTGGACGTCAAAATCATCGTTCTTGAAGCGTTG
>NW_012130090.1:3722227-3723692 GCF_000143395.1 Atta cephalotes
GAAACCATCTATAGGAAAACGACGGAAGCAAAATTGTACACCTAATATACTTATTATATTATATTTATTTAATTATCATTGTTTCGTCTTAAATTTCAATTCACGAGAGAAAGAATTTGCGTTACAACTATAGTGTTAAAACTAATTTGACGTACTCCTAAAGTGAATCTCTACAGCAATTGCTGTAAGAATTTTAATATTTTTCTAATATTCATTTATTATATTTAAAATCAAATATCGTTGATCATTCAGCTTATTAACTGGTTATGAGAAATTTGATGTCGGAGTATAACTATAGGATAAAGATTTTTTATGGATTTTATGTAATACATTCGCTGATGAAGGCTAGAACTTAGCCAAAACGTTCGATAAATATATTATTTATAGAGGATTGTTATATATCAATCAAAATAAACGCGCAATTATTACAGCGCTGATTCCTAAAGGCCCATTTGTAATTTGTTAATTGTTATTACATATATGCCTTTTGATTGATTTTGATTGCTCCATAATAAAAGAAAATTACAGCTATTTATCGATTTTTTTTATTAGTTCGGATCTACAAGTTTTGAGTTTTAAGCATAAGAAATGGATAAATCATAATCAAAATTATTCTCTTTGCATTTGACCGTAATTGGTCAATTTCTTACGGCTTAAGACACCTATTATAGACCCAGACTTACCGATTGCACCTGTCGCCTCTCCGATTTATTTAGAGGTGCATTCGTTTCATGATGTGCATAATGCGTCATTTATCCTTATTTAACATTCGGTAAACAAGGATGTGATTATGCGCATCATAAACGGAATGCACGTAGGATTCTAATTAGACTTATAAGATAGATGGAATGTTCGTATTATATATGAGAAGCTGAAGAATACGTTGAAGGACTGCGTTATTCCCGAACTAGTTATTTCTCTGTCTCACAATAAGAACGGTGCGAGACCAATCAACTTGAGCGTAAGGCCACAATTCTCAGCCATTGACTCTCGGACTCTAGAACTAAGAGTCGTATCAATCTTACTCTATTTTTAATGGACTGGAAGAACAAATCAATTGGCGAAATCAATCAAATGATGACTGAGCATGTGGAGAAGGTCCGTACACACTGCGTAACATGTATCGTAAGAATTAATCAATCAGAGCTGAAATAATTTTATAATTTTTTATTTTTGATTTAATTTTTACGGTTTATCTTACGATTACTGTTATAGAAGATGTGTAGACTCCCTATGTATAATTGATATTTTTGGTCAGGAAAATGAATCTTTTTACCGGGAAGTATCATGAGGCGTATAATTAGAATAAAAAAATGATTGAATCATTAATGAATACCCATATATGAAAAATATATAATAAAAATATAATATGTATTTATAGATGAAAGAAAAAATATAATACAAATTAAATACACCAAGTACAATATTTTGTTGAAATATTGAATATATATATATATATATATAT
>NW_012130090.1:3724264-3750665 GCF_000143395.1 Atta cephalotes
AATACATATTTCATTAACTACTAAAATATTCATAAACATTCAATTAAATTTTCAATATATTAATTGAATATACTAATTCAACATAAACATTCGATATATTATTTCAATATATTAATTAAACCATTTATAAAATGTAATACAATTCAAGTAAAGATTTAACATCCTTTAATAAAACCGAATGAAAGTATAAAATGTTTTTATTAATAAATGCATAGTCACAGTTTTGCTATTAAAAACGGATTTATTAAATTATCCTGATTGACTTTTTCTTAATTTAAATTTGATAAAACGAGTTTTTTAATTTTATCGGATAAACCATGACAATTTTTCAATGTATTACATTTAATGTTCCTCATGTTTTTAATGAAAAATTTAACAGTATCACAATTTATTTGCTCAATGTAAAGTAAATATGTTTTAATAATGATACACAGTCTAAAAGAAAGTGAATATTTTATCGTTGACAAAAAATAATGTATTTCTTCTATAACATTTGACTCTAACAAGTCATTAATATTTTATCTAGGATTGTATGTTTTGAATCCAGCAGATTCAATACATTTTTCACAAGTCTTTGGATTTTTACTTATACCTACTATTCATAATATAATCACATAAATAATATAACGAATTTAATTCTAGACTGTTTGACTTTATTAATTGATTTTATTAATTTGTTATCAGGTTTAGGTAGTATTGCAGGCATATTTACAAATTGTTTATTCAAAATCATCGCAGACTACTGTATCACTCACAATCACGATTTTTGAGTGGAATAATGTGAGGATTCTTGATTTTGAACTCTTTTATAATAAGAGGATGATATCAGAAATGATTCATATAGAAAAGCAATAGCATAGTTTAAATTGACAGAACGACACAGATTCCTTTCCTAATATCTTTCCATACTAGGACTCTTACCCTCTTCTCACTTTTTCCCCTTTCTTTTTGTCCTACGTCTTTTATCCACTCTTTCCCCCATTCTTACTTTCCCTTCCCTATCTCTAATTTTATTAAAATATGTCTGGATTTGTCTATTTTAAATTGACAATCATTTTCTATCTATCGCTTATATTTAAAGCAACTCATTAGTTAAAATATAATTACTAAGAATATTTATAATCTTAATATAATTATAACGAATAATTATGGTATGTATTCGTACTCAGGTAGATATATATCTTTTTAATCTTTATTTATTCTTATTATTCTTATTATTGTCTATTTTTAACATATGACTAAATACTTTCTTTTTTCTTTTTTCTTTTTACTATATTTTATCACTAATTTTATTCTGTTCTTTACAAATCTAATTTGTTTTTTTGACTTGTCTTTGTAATATTATCTGTTAATTATAACACTTTGCTCACCCAGCAAACGAGAATGGATTGAAATGAATTGAAATGGATTCAGATTTTCAGAAATATTCACGAATGTTAAAATGAATGCTTAATTCTGAATGCATTTTTATTCATTTATTGAAATTGCATGGAACATATCTCTATGCCTTTCAATCTAAAAATAATATTAACTTTTTTTGTGCACACAAACACAATTGTGAATACTGTCCAATTCAAAATTTTAAATAGGAAATGCAGTTTTTCAATCCAATTGCAACTGAGTCCAATTAAATCCAAAAAAAAGTATTCGCTATTTAAAATACATTCGGATAGAAAAAAATTCCAATCCATTTTAATCTATTCTCGTTTGCTGGATATATAACGATCCTTATGGATGTACCTTCTGAGGTGTGAATGCATATCATTACAAGGAATTTCTATCGCTTTCTATTGAACATTATGTTATAACACCGATGTGAAGAGTTGCCACTGAATCACAGCTACACACCGAAATTATTATAAATAATTTCTATCTTCATTTTTTAAATTAAATTCGTATGTATTTTAATTTTTATGTTAACAACATTGAAGATGACCTCATAATAGGTCAAAACATTTGCCTTTATTATGTATTTTGCTATTAAGTTTTGTTATCAATTTTTCTACTTTTGTTTTATAATTTTTATCTTCGAATATTGTAATAAATATCATACCAGGTGTAAAAGCTTAAATCCGCTGTTTTTTAGTTAGAAAAACACATTTTTTTTTCCTAGGAAGCAAAAACAAATTTATTCAAAGTACTTGCCCTCGCTAACTATACATTTTTCCCATCTTTCGGGCAATTTGTGTACCACGCCAAAAAAATTCCTCATCTTTCGAGGCAAATCACTCATCAAGCCATTTTCGGACGTCTTCGTAAAAATTGAAGTGTTGCTCAGCGAGCGCGTGGCCCATCGACGAAAACAGGTGATAGAAGGTGCCAGGTCTGGTGAGTAAGCGGGATGGGATAGCACTTCCCTTGAGTGTCTCCAAGTAGTTTTGGACCATTGTTGACGTGTGCGATGGTGCGTTGTCGTGGAGGAAAATCAGCTTGTCTTTTCCGATAATGCAGCCTTTTTTCACAGAGCACAGTGCAATTTGATCAGTTGTTGGTGGTAGCGGTGAGCATTAACAGTTTCACCAGGTTTTAACAGCTCGTAGTAGATGACACCCTCCTGATCCCATCAAACGCACTGTATCGTCTTCCGTCTGAAGCGATTTGGTCTTAAGGAAGATGTTGATGGTTGGGCGGGATCAACCCAAAATTTCTTGCGTTTAGGATTCTAGGATCTGAAAATAGATCCCCTTTTCATCGCCTGTCATCCGAGGAACGACTTTCTTTTTTGTCTGGCAAGCAGAATTTGGCATGTGTTTTGGCGTCGCTCCATCTGCCTATCGTTCAGTTTATGCGGCACCCATTTTCCGATCTTTTGAACCTTCCCCATGGCATGTAGCCACATGGAAATGGCTATTTGAGAAACACCCAATTGCTCGGCAAGCATTTTTTGCGCTTGAGTATCATCCTCGTCCAAAAGAGCCTGCAATTGACAGTCCTTCCTGGGCCGATTTTCATGCTTCTTGTCACTCAGGTCAAAATTGTCGTCATTGAACCAGCGAAACCAATCTCTGCACGTTGTTTCCGATAAAGCATTGTCGCCATAGACCTCTACAAGCATTCGATGCGATTCGGCAGTCAATTTCTTCAAATTGAAACAGAAAAGCAAAGCTTCCCGCATATGCTTTTTTTTTAGCAAAAAACTAGACATGATTACGAAAAAAAAAATGTAGGTTGTTATATGAAATTGCTGATGATGTGCACTGGTTAATGTTGATGTCAAACACAAAAAAAGTGTGTTGTGTGTCCAGGGTAGCTTTGTACGCTCATTAATGGCACCTATGAGCAAACAGCGGATTTAAGCTTATACACCTGTATATTGGTTCATAACTCCTTTTCTATGTATATTGAATTTTAATCAATTGTATTCTTATAATTTTAATTTTATTACACGCGATCGTTAATGTGCGTTTTAATACATTTCCATTTTTTAAACTTATTCGGTTTAATTTCGGTTTAATTTTACATAAATGTTTATTATTTAAAACTTTTACAAACTTTTACAAATTAAAATCGAACACAACGTTACATGTTAGAATCAGATTTCTTAAAGCATGTCTCAATGTCTCTCTTGTGACGCCTCCACATTTTAACTTCACTAATAAATATAATAATATTAATTTAATCACAATTATTATATAATCACAATTCTGTTAAGCGTTTAAAAAATGTCAATACAAATATGTGAGAGCTATTTTATATACATATAAAAATGAAAAACGTTTATAATAGACTAGATTACACAAAGTTACAAATCTTTGACTTGTACAGAAAAATTTTCAACTTATTACCTTTTATTCTTTGTCATCAAAAATCTTTTTTGAGTACATTACATGACAAATGGCTAATCAATCTATCTGATATTTCACTTCCACACGAAGTATAAATCTTCTTACAACTAAGTGAACACTTTGATCTTTCGATAATTCAACAACAAAAAGAAAAAACGGTAAGTCCTTTATCAAGGTTTTATTGAAAAAAATATAGCTGGTTATAGAAGGGCAATTGTTAATCATGTTAGAAATCAATCTTTTTCTCAATAGGTTCTTTCACAACACTTCCTCCGTGAGTTATAATGATAAATTTATTTTAATAAATAAAAACAACAAAAATATTTGTTAATGATCACTCTAATCTTCTCATTACCAATGCAAATAAAGATTGTAACAATGCTTCTTAATAAAACTGATTACATAAAAAAAATAGGAGATCAACTATTTGATAGAAATACTTATGTTACTATCGATAAAAACCTCATTAAATAATTACCAACGAATTAAGAAATTTACTCATGAGAAGAAGAAGGGCCTTATTGATGGTTACACTTACAAACAACTGCTAAAGACAAGAGATTGTAATTTATCGAGGGCTTATGGATTACTCAAAATACATAAATCGGGTTCGCCTCTAAGAATTATTGTCTCTCCTATCAATAGATAGATAGAATCTTTATGATTTAGCTTTCTACTTACTCATTAAGAACAGCGTACCTGAGGCGTGCGGTTTCGTAAAAAACAGTTTTCATTTAGTAGAGCAACTTAATGGAAGTCGTTTTGATTCGAATTTGCAATTGGCGTCTTTGGATATTATCTCTCTTCACGAATGTTTCGACTGAATTGGCGATCATTAGTATAAAAAAAATGAGTTTTATTATTATATATATCTAAAACTACTATGTTGACCGAAGATGAATTTCTGATCACTCTTCGATTCGTTTTGAAATCTACTTACTTTGTATTTGATAATGTCTTTTATAAATAGGTTTTGTTGATAATGTCTTTTATAAATACCAATGGGATCTCCCTTTTTCCCCATTACCGCCAATATTATCATGAAGGACTTAGAAGAATTGGCATTACAATAACTTCTATGTCAAATCCCTTTCTATTATAGATATGTGGATGATATCCTGTTGGCCGCGCCTCCTGAATTTCTGAATTCCATCAATTGTTTTAACTCATAAACGATTAAAGTTCACCACGGAAGTTAATAGTAATAATAGAATCAACTTTTTAGACATGACTATCATCGTTCATAATGATATTATCATTTCTGATAAGTACAATAAACCTGCACGTTCCGGTAAATTCCTGAATTTCCACTCACATCATCCCTCGTGTCACAAGAACGGCGTAGTAATTAATCTAGTTGATCGTATTTTAATTTTATCTTATCCACGATTTTATTAAACAAATTTTACAGACGCAGTACACATCTTAACAATGGTTATCTTTTCTCTCATCTTTTCAACAATCAATAAAAAAGATTAAAATTTCATTCTCACAATTCGATACAACATAAATATAAATCTGCCCCTGTTGTTTTAAATTTTTCACTATTCTATATGTTTATCATAAATCTATATCTTTTGTTCCTATTCGTTTTTAGATAAAAAAATAGTCTACATTATTCCAAACACCCTTAATAAATTTATTGGTCGTGGTAAAGACAGATTAAATCAAACGTCACAACAGTTCTATAGATATCTTGCGATTGTAAGACTATTTACGTAGAACAGATAAAAGGAAAATTACAAACTCGAATTTTAGAATATTGTTCTGATATTAATAAAAAAAACGGGATTATCTTTCATTATCTCAGACCACTATATCACTCACAATCACGCATTGTGAGGATACTTGATTTTGAACCCTTACAATAAAATGATGATATCAGAAATGGTTCACATAAAAAAGTAATAGCATGGATTAAATCGACAGAACGATACAGATTCCTTTTCTGACTTATACTTATTTTCCCATACTAGAACTTTTATCCTTCTTTTAGAATTCTTTTTCCCCTTTCTTTTTGTCCTACGTCTTTTTCCTATCCTTCCTCTCCCCTATCTCTAATTTTATTAAAGTACATCTGGATTTGTCTATCTTAAATCGACGATCATTTTCTATCTGTCGCTTATATGTAAAATAACTTTTAGTTGAAATATAATTACTAATAACATTTATAATCTTAATATAATTATAACGAACAATTATAGTGTGTTCGTACTCAAGTCAAGATATATGTCTTTTTAATCTTTATTTATTTTTATTATACTTACTCGTATTATTGTTCATTTTTAATACAAACTAAGACCCGGTTGCACCAATGGTTTACTTACTTTAATTTTAAGCGAAGCTTAAAATTCTCTTTGCTTTTGATTTTAAAACGAGTTAGAGAGAGTTTTAAGTCTCGTTTAAAATCAAAGTAACGTTGATGCAACCGGATCACACTTTTTTTTTCTTTCTTCTTTCCGTTATATTTTATTACTAATTTTTATTCTGTTCTTTACAACTCTGATTTTATTTTTTGATTTGTCTTTATAATCTCTGTTAATTATAAGTGACAGTTAAATTATATAACGATCCTTATGGATGTATTTTTCGAGATGCAAATGCATGGCATTTCAAGGAGCTTCTATCGTTTTCTATCGAACATTACGTTATAACACCGATGTGAGGAGTTGCCACCGAGTCATAGCTACACATCGGAATCATAAGTAACTTCAATTTTCATTTGCGCTTTCTAAATTAAATTTGTACGTATTTTAATTTTTATGTAAATAATATTGAAAATGATTTCATGGTAGGTTGAAACGTTTGTCTTTGTTATATTTTGTTATTAAGTTTTGTCAATTAATTTTTCTACTTTTGTTTTATAATTTTTATCTTCAAATATTGTAATAAATATATTATATTTTCTCATAGCTTCTTTTTTGTATATATTGAATTTTAATCATTTAAGCAATTTTCTAATTTTAATTTTATTCAAAAAATTTTTTTGGGGCATCTTAAAAAATCAGCCAATAATTCATCACTATCTGTTTCAATTAGTATTCGGTATTTCTTGTAAATATTGAAAACAATAATATTTTTCAAACTTTACTTAAATTGCAATGCATTAGGTATTGGAAATTGTCGCCTAACATTGGAAAAGAGATTTTCCACAAAGTTATTCGAAAATCTGGCTCCTAAAACGCATGAAAAATCGCGTTCTTTGGTTAAACAATCAGTTAATTATATAATTTGATTAATAATAAGGCTAATTTGTAGGTTTGTTGTGTTTCCGATTTGCATATTACAGAATAAATTGATACATGACTCTAAAAGATCTATGATTTTTATATATATTTCTTCATTTTTAGGATTTTTTCCTAAAGCAAGTACTGTATGATGTGATGTAGAGTGATATTAAATCATTTAGCAATAATCTCTACAAATGTCGCTGTTGTTCAATATTCATTATTATTTCACTCTTCGCTTAAAAAATTCAAAGCACTGCTTACATCTCTAACCATGATTGCTGCTTTATTTATTCTCATTTTGTTAAACCGTCGCCGAGTCATAGTAATAACTTCATTATTTAATTTAAGTGCAATTTAAAAATTCAAATTTTCTTGTTCATTTATTAATAATAATCTTGAAAATGTGGAAATTTAATAATACGCGATAGTTTATACGTTTTAGCGAATTCTTCTAGCAATATTATTCGTTTATGAGTGATAATGGCTCTAAGATTTTTCAAAAGATGTCCATCAGCAAAAAAAAAATAATTTGCGATTACACTGAATGAGGTACAGAATTGTGTATTGATGAATATCTATATACACTAATGTTGGAGAAAGCTCTCCACAAGGCTTGATTCATACTTCCCATATCGGAGGTAACTCTGTGCCCTAAAACATATATTTTCAGATCTTACAATGATTTCTTCGATAATAAGTTTCAAATATCATCATATTTATTGGATGTATAATAAATTTATAAGCTACTGTTTCCATGAAATATTCTATTAAGCACAAATACTAAATTATATATTGCTTCCACTTTTTCACCTTCAAAATTTATAAAAATAAATTATGTTAAATGGATATTTTAATATATAAGAATTTATACTTTTCAAAAATTTATTAAAAATATTAACAAAAAATGTCTTAGATCTGTAAACATAAATACACAACAAGGAAAATATTAGTTTCATTTAAAAACTCATTGTCATATTTTCAATTTTACTGATGATTTGTTTATTCTGTACATTTAATCATAATCAATTTTTATAAGGACATATTAGCAAAAAATTGTTTCACTGTTAGAAGAATATTATAATTAACAAATTTTTTCTTTGCACATTAATTTTTTGTGGTTTTGTTTGCCACAAGAACAAGATAATAAAGTTACATTATTACTACAAAAAAAAATAGTGAAAATGCTAAAAGCATGAAAAATGATTTAAAATATCCTTCCAACAAAAAAACTTTCTTCTACTACATTTTTTAAATATTAATAATTATAGGTATAAGATAAGCAAAAATAAAAGAAACTTTTGTAAAATTACAAAATTATATTGTTACCACAACTTGAAAATAGTAGAAATTTCTACTATTGAATTTATACTGGAATCACAATTGGAACAATTTGTTTGCCAGATATGATAGACACGGTCGGTGCCAAACACAATCACATTGTCTCTCTCTTCTGTAAATTGCAAAACTTTCTCCTTCATTGCATCAAAAATGTTTTCTAATATTCCTGAGGAAAAATAAATGCCTTCAATAATTCGTTTTAAAGTGCGCGTAAATGGTAACGAAATATTTTGTTTTATCAATTCTTTATATTAATAATATAAGAAAATCTGATTTATAGAATTTTTTTAATAGTTTTTTTAGACCAACGATATATGTGTCGTTTGTTTGATTTCGCTTGCACCGAATTTGATCATTATTAAAAACTTTATGAAATAATTTACTTGATTATAATAAAGTATTTTTTATTCTATTTCTCTCAGTCTACTCAATCTTTTAATACGATTTATGATAGTCTTCTTCGATTTTTCACATCTACGAAGAATTTCATCGGGTCTTTGTTTCATTTTTTTTTTATTTTTACATTTTTATCTTCAAGTTGTTTATGTAATAATTTTATTCTAGAACACACTTTGTGTAGATAGTTTGATATTAGATATTGATGATATAAATATATGTGCTGTTATTATTATTTTTTTTTAATGCTCTTTTTCAATGTTCATGGATTCAATGTTATTATTTTAATATTATGCTCGTCCATAGAATCGATTGTTATGTCTGAAAATCAATTATGATGAACAAATAAGATGGATGATAAATTAATTTCAGCCGAATGATTTGTATAAATGACATTCGTAAGTTTTTCAATATTTTCGTCATTATTTTTATCATTTCTTTTTGCTTTCAATTCTATAATTCAGATTCAGTTATTCCAAGGAGTTGATTTTATTGAATAGGAAAAATCATTGGCACAACACATTTCTTCAATTCTTTTTTCTCATCTTGTCGAAATCTTTCCCACATTTCCTTATTAAAATAATATATCTATAAATAAAACAAGATAAGGAATATTTTTGTTATTCATCATTTATTTATTTCAAAATATAATTACATTACCTCATAAATAAATGAACGTGACTTAGATTTCCAATTTTTTTTTCCGATATGTTGTAGTCATAATGCCTTTCTTCTTGTATCCACAGGAAAATATTATCATGTAATATCCTTGTATATATATATATAGTATATATGCTTCTATTGCGACAACCTTGTATGCAACAGCCAGTCATTTTCTAAAAAAATAACTATTTTTTTATTTTGATGTAGTTCAGATTACAACACTAACTTTACTCTTACATATCCTCGTTCTTTTATTACTGTGTAAAATTTTACCAATTTAATTCTTAATCATATAAAGTGGTTGGATATAACAGGGCAATAGGAATCAAGCACTATAATTCTTGTGCAATCCAATATGATTAACAAAACAACTTTATTAATAATTAATCCGCTTACATATTTCGGCTCATTTTTGAGCCATCGTCAGAGACAATATGATGTTGTAATTACAAAAAATTTTTTTACAAATTAATTCATTTCAGTGAGCCATCTCTATCTATTAACGGAAACTATAATATAAAAACGACTCTAATAATAATCTAAAATATATTAAAATTATTAAAAGGTAAATTTATTGGAAGCAAAAACGAATTATTGTAAAATAATAGAAGATAGCTCACTAAAACAAAAATTTACCATATCGCAAACACTTAAATTCTATCGATTTAGTCAAAAACCAGTCTTTGACCATGTAGCGAATCAGTACCAATTATGTTGAAATTAATGAATAACTTTTAATAACAAAGAACATATCTAAAACGTTAATCGCAAAGAAAAAGAAAAAAGAAGAAAAAAAACTCTGATATTAATTATATACCAGTCCAGACGGACATCAAAACTTTATTCAAATCTTTAATAATTTAATCTTAACAAAGAATGTACGCTGATATTAATACCGCCATATTAAATGTCACGTATCGTGTTCCTTTTGGGGAGAGGGAGGGGGATGACTTAGGCCCTGCTACACAGATTCAGGAAGCCTAAATCTTTGAAAATTGAATTAAAAACCAGACATGGAAAGATTTTATCAGCACAAATAAAACTTAGTGTATAAAGGTTTTTCAGAATTGCTGATTTCACATTTGACATCAAAATTGTAAAAAACTAAATGGCAGATCTAATATGGCGAAGTGATTTATCAAAATATTTTTAGATTGAAATTTGACATATAAGTGTTTTCGGGATTGCTAATTCTGAATTTAAAATCAAAATTTCAAAAAACAAAATACGGATTCAATATGGTGAACTAAAATTCAAAATAGTACATTAATATTAATTTCTACTTGTAGATTTTGAAAAATAATTCTAACCAGACTTAGGGAAAATAATTTAATAAATCCAGTATCGTAACATAAAATTGAAAAAGTTTATCAAAACATTATTACATACAGCATTTTTTTGATGTACAGTAATGAATTAATCATCAAGTGAATCTTCATCATATTCTTCGTTTTCTGTTATAGTTTCAATTAAAAGATCTGCAGCTTTCGAAAACATTTCCTTTTATTTTCTTTGTTTTACAATGAAATTAAGGCTGCAAATATATATGGGCTTAATTAAAAATATATGAATAATGTTGTTTCTTTTTTACTCATTTTTCAGCTATGCTCAATTCTAAACTTTCGGAATTCTTTATGCCTTGCTTCCAAAATTTCTTCAGACAATTGTTCAATGGGTAGGCATGTTTTATTATTTCAGCATCATGAAGCAATATTTTGTGGACACTCGCAGGTAATGCTATTCATATTTATCAACTACAAGTTGTGCTAAGTTTTTAGCATACGCATCAAATTTCTCTCAAATATTGATTTCCTGACGATTATCTGTAGATTAACTGCAAATTTTGTTATAATCATCTCATCCAATTCAATTATATCCGAAGTCATCGAAGGATTTTCAAAAAATAACCATGCAATGTCGCTGTCGTTGCTAACACTCTGTTTGATAACATCTACAAGCAGACCAAGTTTTCTATGAAAGTCTTTTTTCTTTTATTTTTGTTTATGGATTTTTTATTGCGCATCACGAACCGACTATTTTTTGATACGTAAATTATATGAAATGTTCAACAAAAACTTCATACATCTAATCTGTGCATGCAGAGAGGACATACCAAACTTGTAGTGTTCTGTTTCCAAAGATGTTTTAGAAATTAGATGCAAGTTATTCATCTCTTTAGAAGTAGCGCATATGTAGCATTTCATAGATAAAGATTCTGCTAAAGTGGAGCAAATTTTATTATAAATCATTGTTAATAACAATTGATAGCTTATAACAAGATGAATCTCTTATCAACGATGAATCTTTGCAGATCCACGTAAGCACAGGCATTTTGCCGAAAAAAAGAAGATTGTGCATCGGTCGATTGCAATATCGTAAATTTGATATCGTGCCGAAGAATGCATTTGGATGATTTTGCGTACAATGTTGGTCAATGGATTATACCGAATTACGCGATCGTATGTGATGAGACAGTACGAGGTAGTGTTCTCCTTAAATCTAATCGCACGACCACGGTCGCTTTTGACCGATTAATTTTGTCAAGAGCAGTCTATGAGGAACCATTACGTAGAAAAGTCGTAAAGATGAGTACCTCGGTTCAAGATACTCGTATCGGTACAGAAACACGTCAAACAGAACCGCACATCCGTTTTTATTAAAATCCAGATTCAAGTCATCGTACGGATAATATTCCGAATTCAAGTAAAGTTTTGGTTCATTTGCAGTCGTCGAATCGACTTATGTTTTCGGACATGACGTTTTTTTGACCTATTTGCAGAACGAAAATGACGTAACGCGGTTTCTCGAGCTGAGACGGCTCTTAGCCGTCTTGATAGCCCACGAATACTTGGTTGTGCTCTGCAAAAGTAGAAACTTCCATGAGGAAAAGCCATGCTCTTATATCATCTGCTCTTCAAAGCGCGTAATATCGACAACTTAGCCAGATATCATTTATACGGCACAGCAACCGTACATTGCGGAATCATGAAGCTCTGAAACGTTACGCTGTGCACGTACCAGGTATGTAAATATGAAACCGGAATTTACCAATAGATGGCCATAGCTGTCAATGTAGTGTCAATGTAGTTACAGTCAGACGGCACCATTTCCTTGTTCTGACATCTGACAAAGATTTTCAACTCACAACAATACGAGTTTCATACAACAGTATAGTTTGTAATAGCGTTGAACATGTCGAATTTTGTGCCTGGAAACTACGATTTGCGGACAGCATTGATTTTCTGTTACCATTTGAAGAAAACTGCTGCAGAATCGCATCGAATGCTTGTCGAATCTTACGGTGAGCATGCTCTTGGTAAATCACAGTGCTTTGAGTGGTTTACCAGGTGTATAAGCTTAAATCCGCTGTTTGCTCATAGGTGGCATTAGTGAGCGTACAAAGCTACCCTACATACAACACACTTTTTCTTATATGTTTGACATCTGTCAATATTAACCAGTGCACATCATCAGCAATTTCATACAACAACATACATTTTTTCTTTCGTAATGTCTAGTTTTTGGCTAAAAAAAAAGCATATGCGGGAAGCTTTGCTTTTCTGTTTCTGTTTGAAGAAATTGACTGCTGAATCGCATCGAATGCTTGTAGAGGCCTATGACGACAATGCTTTATCGGAAACAACGTGCAGATTGGTTTCGCCGGTTCAATGACGACAATTTTGATCTGAAGCGTGAAAATCGGCCCAGGAAGGTTGAGGATTGTCAATTGCAGGCTCTTTTGAACGAGGACGATACCCAATCGCAAAAAATGCTTGCCAAGCAAGTGTTGGGTGTTTCTCAAATAGCCATTTCCATGTGGCTACATGCCATGGGGAAGGTTCAAAAGATCGGAAAATGGGTGCCGCATAAACTGAACGATAGGCAGATGGAGCGACGCCAAAACACATGCCAAATTCTGCTTGCCAGACAAAAAAGAAAGTCGTTCCTACGTCGGATTGTGACAGGCAATGAAAAGTGGATCTATTTTCAGAATCCTAAACACAAGAAATCTTGGGTTGATCCTGCCCAACCGTCAACATCTTCCTCAAGACAAATCGCTTCGGACGGAAAACGATGCTGTGCGTTTGGTGGGATCAAGAGAGTATCATCTACTAGCTGTTAAAACCTGGTGAAACTGTTAATGCTCACCGCTACCATCAATAACTGATCAAATTGCACCGTGCTCTGCGTGAAAAAAGGCCGCATTATCGGAAAAGACATAACAAGCTGATTTTCCTCCACGACAACGCACCATCGCACACGTCAACAATGGTTCAAAACTACTTGGAGACACTCAATTGAGAAGTGCTACCCCATCCTGCTTACTCACCAGACCTGGCAGACCTTCTGATTAGATTATCACTTGTTTTCGTCGAAGCGTCACGCGCTCGCTGAGCGGCACTTCGATTCTTATGAAGACGTCCGAAAATGACTTGATGGTTTACCTCGAAAGATGAGGAATTTTTTTGGCGTGGTATACACAAATTGCCTGAAAGATGGGAAAAATGTATAGTTAGCGAGAGCAAGTACTTTGAATAAATTTGTTTTTGTTTCCTAGAAAAAAAAATGTGTTTTTCTGGCTAAAAAACAGCGGATTTAAACTTATATACCTGGTAAAAAATTCAAAAAAGTAGCAATTTTGACATGAGAAACGAAGAACGTGGAAAACCATCGAAAAAGTTTGAAGTCAGCGACTTGCAAGCATTGTTGGATGAGGATGACGCTCAAACTCAACAATAACTCGCGGATCAATTGAATGTGCCACGAGAAGCCGTCTACGTTTGAAATCCATGAGAAAAATCCAGAAGATGGGAAAGTGGGTTCTACATGAACTGAATGAAAGACAGCAGGAAAACCGAAAAACCACTTGCGAAATGCTGCTCGCCAAAATATAAAAGAAAGTCATTTCTCCATCAAATTGTGACTGGCGATGAAAAGTGGATATATTTTAAGAATCCTAAGCGTAAAAGATCATGGGTAACTCCAGGCGAACCATCGACATCGATTGCAAGGCCAAATCGCTATGGACGGAAGACAATGCTCTGTGTTTGATGGGATCAGAAAGGTGTGATCTATTATGAGCTGCTAACCTGGCGAAACCGTTAATACTGAATGCTATCGACAACAAATGATCAATTTGAATCAAGCTTTGTGTGAAAAACGACCGGAATATCAAAAAAGGCAACACAAAATGATTTTGCTTTATGATAATGCATCACACATAGCAAAACTGGTCAAGGAAACGATTGAGGCATTTGGTTGGGAAATACTTTCGCATGCGGCTTTCTCAGACCTGGCTTTGTCTGATTATCACTTATTTGCATCGATGGGATACACACTTGCTCAGCAGCGCTTCACTTCTTACGAAGATGTACGAAAATGGCTCGATGACTGGTTTGGCTCAAAAGAGCAACAATTTTTTTGGCGTGGCATCCACAAATTGTCAAACAGGTGGAAAAAATGTATAGCTACCGATGGGCAATACTTCGAATAAAATATTTTTTATTATTTTCATGCAATGAACGTGTATTTTCTATAAAAAAATTCCGGTTTCATATTTACATGCCTGGTATGTTACACTCATGTGAGACATCATGAATTGAATTTCATAAAGTCACATGAAACAAATCATATAAACAGCACGTTAATCGCACATTGCTAGCACGATATTACGCTTTATAATTAACACACGGTAACATTGTAGCAATTACGTTGACGGCACAATGAATAATATAAATTTTATCTTTTTAAATCAGCACGTTAAGCACACAATCCTTACGGTATGTAAAATTTTTATTAGTTTTCATCCCAATTATGGAAACTCATCTCATCATCAATGGTTGCATTCAATAGATTCAACTGTTGAGTCTGCTGAACGCAGACATTTTATAAAAAAAGAAGTACAATATTTTTCATTGAGAAATCTTATCATGCGCCTTTTATCCTATTTTATGATTTTTTTAAATACGAAAAATTGAACTTTGCCATGTCTCTCTAGTGACAATGTGCATTACTTGAAAATTGGACATATTGTATAATTCTGTAGAAAACTAATCACGCGTAAAAGCATCATGCAATTTCCAAGTTACAGCGCGCAGTTTTGTTACAATGCTGACAATGCGATCGCGCATGAGAAAAATCTTCATGCGAGTTTAGAACGGGATATATGGATAGAAACCAGACGCATAACAACACCGTGCGTTTTTAAAGATGCACGCAATTTTAGTTTAATGCAATGCTAGGACTGTAAGATAATTTAAAGCAGTAATTAAAATCTGATAAAATTGACTTATACAATACCGATATAATAAATATCTAAACTATTGAAAAATCACAGTCTATTCAGCTGTCATGTTAATCAAATTTATGGGAAAGTTTGCGCTAGGATGCTGCTTTTTCTGCTCGTAAGTGTGAACGACATGAAAAAGTGTTTGATTAATATTGAGATTTCATGGTATCTCGTCAAGCTTTTTAAATTCACGCACGTCGATCGTTCATAGAAACCGCAAACACATCTGTCTGCAAAAGCTCTGATCGTATGTCTAATAGGACATGTGATCGGAGGATGTTACAATCGTCGACAATCGTCGTTATCTCTAAATAGGTATTTTTCCGATGTTCGGGTATCTCAGTTAATTCCGTCATTCCTGCAGACCATTTCTTCCCACGTTAACCATGACGGCCCCGTAAACCAGATTTGATTAGAAAAGCGTCTAGTAATTGACCTCTGGAGAACGCGTCGGCTAGATTGTCTTTAGATCTAATGTGTCGCTACATTTGGATATCTGTTATCTCTTTGCGCGACGCGATGTGACACGTATGTTTTTAAGGAAGCCAAGTGCTCAATCAATGCAGCGCAATTGAATCGCTCCATAATACTACCTGTTTAATAGTTAATTCTATCGCGTCGCGTACCTCGCGATATAACTTGGCCAATAAAAGCGCACCGCGTAACAATTCTAACCGAGGGATAGTCACGGTCTTTAACGGTGCAACTCATGATTTGGCACATAGAAGACATTGTGCATTATTATGTTTGTTGATCAATTGAATGTATAGACAAGCGCTATAGTCTTTAATACTTACATCGCAAAATGAATTTGGACGTCAGTATAACCGAGAAATACTACCCAGCGTTTGATTATTAATTCATTAATTGAGTTTAATTGGATTGTGAACTCCATGCAGTGTATATATATATACATGGGAAGAATGGTGTCGTGTTCTAGTTTGTGTTGCCATAAATCCTGCATTATTAATTTAGCGTATAATATGATGGGATCTAGAATACAGAGAGTCAAAGATTTTTGCAATAATAATTTTTCAGAAATAAGTTCGTTTTGTGACCTTTTCCGATTGATTAACTGTACGTACTGAATAACATAACACGTCATTACTGGCGCGCCACGATATACTTAACGTCTTCAAGAAACGCCTTTGTCAAGTATGAGATCAGTATTTATGGCATCAAAATCTATCAATCATTGATGATTTGTTTTTTGTTTGACGCCCACTGGAGAATATTGAATCCGCCCCGCGAAAGTATTGTCGTTATTTTCTTTCGCAACGTATGCGCTTCTTCGATAATGTTTGAGCCTGTCAATAAATCGTCCGTATAAATGTCTTTTGAGGATTACGGATGCTTTGGAATATTTATCGCATTCGTCATCTGCCAGTTGTATTGTGCATATGCCAAGATAGGGAGAAAGATACGCCAAATATATTAAGCTGAAATGTTTTGATTTGATTACCTTGACGCCAGAGGATGCGTTGGTACACGCGATCGTCTTCGAGCAAGGACATTGTCAATACATCTTTTCTATATCTGCGGATAGAACATATTTGTATTTGCGAAATCGGAATAGATGAGCGAATAATGGATCTTAAACAGTGAGTCCTACTAATAATCATCATTTAAGGATAAACCATTGCTAGTTTTCGCCGACACGTCGAATACCACTCGTACTTTGGTTGTGTTGCTCGATGATTTGATTACTGCGTGATGCGGCATATAATACCCTTCGTCAGATGCGTCATCAATTATTAGATGTACAACTTTGCTTCCGCCGTTTTTTTTTCCGAAATTCGAGGCTTTATTGTAAAAAACTGGTTATACATTTATGATTCAAAGTATTGTCCATCGCTGGCCACTACTTTCTCCCATCTTTCGGGTAGCGTACGAATCCCGCGTCGAAAAAACTGGTCTTTTGAGGCCATCCACGAATCGATCCAATTTTTTACTTCTTCATAAGACCGGAAGTGTTGGTCAGCCAGGCCGTGTGCCATTGATCGAAACAAGTGATAGTCAGAGGGAACAACGTCTGAAGAATACGGCGGGTGGGGTAGGACTTCCCATTTCAACGTTTCCAAGTATGTCTTGACCACTTTCGCAACATGGGGTCGAGCATTGTCATACTGCAAAATCACTTTATCGTGTCTCTCGTTGTATTGCGGCCATTTGTCTTTCAATGCTCAGCTCAAACGCATCAATTGCGTTCGATCGCCTGTGATTGTTTCAGTCAGTTTTAACAGTTCATAATACACTACGCCGAGCTGGTCCCATCAATTACAGAACATGACCTTGGACGTCAAAATCACCGTTCTTGAAGCGTTGAAACCACTCATGACACGTTCTTTCACTAATAGCGGCCTCACCATAAGTATTTAAGAGCATTCGATATTTCTTCATATTGAAGCAAAAAATTAAAACCTCCCGCAAATGACGAGAATTTGGCTCGTAAACTGACATTTTCAATCGAGAATAACTTTATAATGCAGACACAAATCGACTAATGTTTCTATGGGGTTATGTTGACAGATGCCCAAGTTTATTGTATGACGTCTATGATCTATTTATTTCGACCACCACTTACCGCTAAAGCTATCTATAGGAAAACGGCGGAAGCAAAGTTGTACACCTAATAGAGTCATTTGCTTTAAATTTAGATACTGGGCTGAAAAGTCCCGGGATTTTTCAATATGTGGCGCCACTAGAAAATAAACATGATTCATTTCGAGAGATTCATCTATCTAGTTTATGTATGAAGTTTCATGACATTTCGTTCATTCGTTTACAAGCTACAATCGTTTAAGTGGCGCTACTTTCGCCTTCGTTCTGCACCATCACAATAACGCACCGTCACACACGTCCTTGAAAGCGATGGACCAAATTGGACCAATTACGATTCGAATTGATTGGTCACCCACCGTATTCTCCACTTGGCCCCCAACAACTATTATCTGTTCCCAAACCTCAAGCGGTTGTTCCAAGGAAAGAGATTCACATCGAATGAGGAAGTCATCGCGGAAACCGAGGCGTATTTCGAAGGGTTGGACGTTTCGTACTACAGAAAGGGCATCGAAATGTTGGAAAATCGCTACCAAGTGTATCGTCCTCGAAGGCAACTATATTGAGAAATAAATATAACTTTGCCCAAAAAACGCTTGTTTTCATTAAAAATCCCGGGACTTTTCAGCCCATGTAGTACGTCTCGCGAGATTGTTCAATTGCACATTGATAGTTGCGCCTGCGAGCATTTTTATCTTTTTGACGTTTTTTTTTTCTTCACTGCTACGGCCTGCATTTGTACAGATCGAGATACAATCTGTGTCTGTATTTATATGGAGCGAGATACAGTCCGCAGTCTTGTTCCATCGCGTTGCAACTTCTCAAGCTGACGTCGTGCGGCTTTGCTGTTTTTTACCGCTTTCACGCTGGTCGATCAAGGAACACATTCAACATTAGCAGAATCGATAACATGCTGTCTTGTTTCGCTGTAAGCGATATTTTCTTTCAAGGCAAATATCGTCGGAAGTAAAAAATAGAAAAATTTTTTTAACAAAAATTGTACGATTTCAAGAATATTTTAAAATTATAGATAAAAAAATTTTGTTCATTTTTTTGTTTAATAAAATACCTCTATCATCCATAATTTTCTTAAATTTTCAAATTTTTTTTTTATCAAATTAAAGATTATTTTTTTACGAATTCAATCATGTGTAATAAAGTTATATTACAATATATTACACATCATTTTCGAGAATTAACGCTTCCATATATACGTAACCAATACTTATATGGGTAAGTAATTGTCGTCAGAACAATAAAATATATAAAAACTTGAAAAGATGTCTTAAGTAAGATTTATAGAGTTTTCTTATGCTTCTTATGCTATTTTCTTTATTATATATGTATTTAAATTTTATATGCAATATATATATTGTGACGTTTTATGTATATGTTTTTCCGTCCATCACAAAGGTCGGTCCCGCTGTTCAGTCGGCGTAAGACCCGACCGAACAGCGAAAGTTTGGCATCCTTAGCCTTGCACTTTTTGTAAGGCGGATGTATTTGCCCACTCTTTTAGCATTGTCTCGTCTGTTTCGCGTTTGTCTCGTTTATTTATGCGTCCCACAGATTTTCTGCATCGATTTTCTTTTCGTGCGTTGTCGTACTGCAAGTTTTACAAGATAATTGATGACCCCCCCCTCTTGAGACCTCGTGAATTTTATGGTCTCACTAAATCATAGAAGAAGAGAGAAGATGGCCGGGAACGAGAGTTGGGAGGGGGACGAATGAGAACGGAATGGCCGGGGTGTCCAGCATCCTACAAGACGGGTAGCACGTGATATCGCTCCACAGTTATTTTTGCTTTGATCCGAAACATGTTCTATCATAACATATTATAGGCGCATGGCGGCGGGATCCCGAAGATAGCAGCCGAGGATGGCCATTCTAGTGTCGGCGAGAGACCCCATGACGGAGCTTGCGGAGACCTGAGAGATTAGATAGTACCAAAGAAGAAGAGGCATCGACTACTGGAACGCCGGCACCAAGATGCGAATCTCTCGCAAAATAAAAGAGGAGACCCGGGAAAAGATTCTCCCGAGAGAATCTCCTAAGCAGCCGGAGGAAACTCTACGATCCAATCGAATTCCACGCGCTAGGACACAGGATACGTGAACGGCTCGGGCGATTCGCGAACCCGCAGGACCGCGTGCCAATTAGATGCGATAGATCTTGTGGAGATAACACTGCGTACCCTCGGGAGGATCAGCACCCGGCACTTGTGCTGGCGAGCGAGTGAGGAGCACCGATGAAGGACGCAGGACGCCGAACCCTGTCTAGCGAGAACAGAGAGGAGGATTGCCAGAGTGAGACGAGCGTCACGAAACTGTAAGATCGCCAATTTCCATGTCCGGAAGGTGCGTGTAGTTATCGTTGTCGGATTTTTGTACGTGAGATGTCACGAAATGGCTGTGCGTCGAGGTTTTTCGCGGTAGTCGTGTCTAAGCGTCGCCTCCCACTCGCCGTAGGATTTTCGGGAGTCATTTTCCGCGTCCGCCTGAGCCACAGCCTAGTCATTTTTGTTAAATCTTGTTGCATACCGTTTGTCTTGTTTGTATCGGAACTCTGTATCATGGTGTCTGTGAGATCTTTATCTCTTTCCGATCTTCTGTTAAGTTCGAAGCCTCGCAGACGAATATCGACGTACGAGGTCGCGACATATAATATTTGTGATAACACCATTTCTTATCTCAGCTATCAAAGCATCGAGCTATTGTTTGTACGATTCATGAGAAGTATTCTTGTGCGGCGTGAGCTGGTGCCATCGAAAGTTAACGTAATTAATACGCACCGCGGAAAGTGTATCGAGGTACATGCGAGGCTAACATAACGCATTTCGGTCACAACGCTGTCGTCATGACATTGTCAGCGAGTACAAGCGAGAGTCGGAGACTCTCTATATTTGCAAAATATAATTGTTACTTGTTGTATTATCAATTATTGTGTGATTTATTGTCGTTGCCCTATTCGTTTCTCCAAACGATCCTCTATCATCGATCCTCGATATCGCGAACCGTTCCCTCTGCCATTCCCGAGGCTGAGCTACTAGTTACGAGAGCCGTCGGCATTCGCAATTCTGCAGGATATCGCGTCGAAGGAGCCCCAATTAATTAATTTCAATCAAGAGTAGCATGCTCTCTCATATCTGGTGCCCAACTATCGGTTTCGAGGTCTCATGTTGCCCTCAGAAGGGGCCGTGCAAAGATCCACTTTCTGTTGCGTTTCTTTTAAAATCAGATGTTCGTTATACAGGAAGGAATCTTACCGAATCGAAAGAAAATTAGCTGCGAACGCGCGATCTCGTGAGTGCGGTTGCAATATGTATGTATATATATTTAGATTTTCTAAATATATAAATGTATAATATTTTTAAGATATATATACATAATTAACTCTATTATTATTTTTTTGCCTAAATTATTTATGCATGCCTAAATTCTAAACAAAATTGTAAGGTTCGTAACATATTCTCATAAGCTTTATAAGAATTTTGAAAGGTTTTATACTTTTATATAATTTTTAGAGACAACTTTTTATTAGCCATAAGATTTACAAAAAATCGTAAATATTTACGAATAATCTTACGATACATACGCAAATACTGGTTATAAATTCTTACGAGTTTTACGAGAACAAGTTCTGCTAAGAATTGACCTTTATTAATTTCTTCTATGAACAAAAATTTAATGATTAAACAAACTTATCTGTAAGTGAAGTTCTATCATAATTATATGAAGTGTCTCTTCCAAAAGATAAAACGTAGTATTCCTCAACCATATGCCGGGGTGCCACAAACTTCAAAGTTAAAATGTCTTCACGTTCTCCGTCCGAGCATCATTTTATTCAAAGCCAAACAACATCCAAACAAAAAACAAATTTTTCGGGGTCCGAAGATATCGGATATAGGAAAGGACCTTTTCTTTCGGAAGAGGCGCTTCATATAATTATGATAGAACTTCACTTATAAGTTCACTTATAGATAAATTCGTTTAATCATTAAATTGTATTTCGCTTCTTCCTCAAGATAAAACGTAGATGTTGAAAGATGACTGCGGCTACACAAAACTGAACTATTAGAAAAAAACATAGTCGTATTTATTTGGAAAAAATAAAATTGCACAAACTTTCTGTTCGAGATACAGCATCTTACTTATCTAGTAGATTCCTTTACTTATTTAGAATCGCCTGTCCGAACGAACGCAAGTTTTGGACAATAGGCCTATCATAAAATCTAGCGAAAATGGTTGAACTTTCTGTCCATCCTATCGACTTCCGAATGACATCAAGACTGATGCCTTTTCATTTAACAGCAGACATAGATGCATGCCTAGTGCTATGCGCTGAGAAAAAAATCTGTATTTATGCCACTATTATGCAAAATCTGCTTTAGTCATCTGCTTAAGATCTGAGACAAAATTTTCTTGAACCGTTTTTTGAATGAAATGAATAAAGACTTAATTTTTTCCTGAGCTTTTCGGTTTTCCTAAGATACAACTGAAGAGCTGATTCTAGCTGCACAGATATTCGGATCTTCCTCATAGAGGGATAAACTATTAATGATTGTTTTAACCCCAGGTCTTAATCCTATCGGGAATTTTAATTTCAATCAAGTCCTCTTTTACAATGATTTTACAATTTTCCTAATATCTATTAAAGACAAGGTCTAAATTCTTTGGCCAGTTATTAAGGCTAATAATTACTAATTTCTTATTTATATTAAATATATAATATATATTTATAAGTTTATCTAAAGATAAGTCTTCATTCGGTAATTTTTTGAAGAATTCTGAAACGATTCCAAGTGGAGTCGTATTTCGGTTCCGGCGGTTTTAATCTTGATAGAGCTCTGAAGAATCTTCTGATACTCTTTCCCAATTTCTGGTCCTAGAATAAGGGAGATAGCAGATCAAATGCAATTAAGAAATCCATAAAATATCCATAATTCTTCCATATAAATCCATAATTCTTTTTTAAACTCCAAAGACAAAAACCTAATAAAATCTGATTTATACACGGATAACTTGCTGGCTATACAAAAAAATTCACCATTTCTTCAAGCAACAATCATTTTGTCTAAGAGACGACTCGCTTACAGAAATCATAGAAATCTTTATGGCTTCTTCTGGAATCTCCTTCGACAGAAACGCTTCCCTGATAATTTTCCTACCATCAGGGTAAGTTTCCTCCACAAAGGATGCGGCTCCCTGTCCAGAGAAAATAAAGTATCTCTGTTAGATTCAAAAATTAAAGATTCCAGATTGAGAAGAATAAGGAAAATCACGGTTGTGCTAACCAAAATGGTACTGCTACTATCCCTTTTGCTTTTTCTGCTTTGATTTTTTGAAGAACTTTAGTAATTAATATAAATGGCGGAAACGCATAAAAAAAGAATTTATTCCAATTCAAGGTAAAGGCATCGACTGCTATCACATCAGGATCTCTTGTATGTAAATATGAAACCGGAATTTTTAAATAGAAAATACACGTCTATTGCATGAAAATGATAAAAAATATTTTATTCGAAGTATTGCCCATCGGTAGCTATACATTTTTCCACCTGTTTGACAATTTGTGGATGCCATGCCAAAAAAATTATTGCTCTTTTGAGCCAAACCAGTCATCGAGCCATTTTCGTACATCTTCGTAAAAAGTGAAGCGCTGCTGAGCAAGTGCGTGTCCCATCGATGCAAATAAGTGGTAATCAGACGGAACCAGGTCTGGTGAGTAAGCCGCATGCGAAAGTATTTCCCAACCAAATGCCTTAATCGTTTCCTTGACCAGTTTTGCTGTATATTAGTAAACAGTGTGTGATGGTGCATTATCATGAAGCAAAATCACTTTGTGTTGCCTTTTTTGATATTCCGATCGTTTTTCATCAAAGTTTGATTCAAATTGATCATTTGTCGGTAGCGTTCAGTATTAACGGTTTCGCCAGGTTTTAGCAGTTCATAATAGATCACACCTTTTTGATCCCACCAAACACAGAGTATTGTCTTCCGTTCATAGCGATTTGGCCTTGCAGTCGATGTCAATGGTTCGCCTGGAATTACCCATGATCGCTTTTTACGCTTAGGATTCTCAAAATATATCCACTTTTCATCGCCAGTCACAATTCGATGGAGAAAGGACTTTCTTTTACCTGGCGAGCAGCATTTCGCAAATAGTTTTTCGGTTTTCCTGTTGGTCGGTTCCCTTTCATTCAGTTCATGTGGAACCCATTTTCCCATCTTCTGGATCTTTTCCATGGATTTCAAACGTATGGAGATGGCTTCTCATGTTACATTCAATTGATCCGCGAGTTTTTGAGTTTGAGCGTCATCCAACAATGCTTGCAATTCGCTGTCTTCAAACTTTTTCGATGGTTTTCCACGTTCTTCGTTTCTCACGTTAAAATCCACTTTTGAATTTTTAAACTCAAAGCACTGTGATTTACCAAGAACATGCTCACCGTAAGCTTCGACAAGCATTCGATGCGATTCTGCAGCAGTTTTCTTCAAATGATAACAGAAAATCAATGCTGTTCGCAAATCGTAATTTCCAGGTACAAAATTCGACATGTTCAACTCTATTTACAAACTATATTGTTGTATGAAACTTGTATTGTTGTGAGTTGAAAATCTTTGTCAGATATCAGAACAAGGAAATGGTGTCAATGGCGCCATCTGACGGCAACTACATTGACAGCTATGGCCATCTATTGGTAAATTCCGGTTTCATATTTACATACCTAGTAACCAGGAGTTATAATTTTCACATTAATTGGCATTAATTCTAGTTGCGAATGAATCTATATCCCCATTCTTAAGAATCCCCATTTCTTAAGAATCTCATGAAAGAATCTCATCTCTGATAACTGAAACTCCGCTTCACTTTCTAATCTTCTTGATTCAAAGTCTGTTTCCGCATTATCTTTAGACGAAATATATGACGCAAAAATGAATAATTCGCATTTTTCACACCATTCCCAAATGAACTTAGCAAGGTTACTAAGTTCATTGAATCTCATATCATGCAGTTTATGTACGAGATGGCAGTGGTGTATTCTTAAAAAAATATTGCAGTTTCTGAGTTCGGAAGCAAAACACCTGAGACCAAAAAATGCTGAAAGCAATTCCAAATGATTAATATAAAGTAACTTGACTAAATTATCTCAAAAACCTCTATTCTCGCCGCACGCCACTCCCCCGGAAGGGCGTCAGAAAAAATAGTTACGATTTGCAATACTCGAAATTCTATTCAAAATGTTATGCTTCTATCATACAAGGTTTTCTTATAAGATTTGATTTAAAATCATATTCGCTTCATAGTCACCCTTGGATTTTATTAAAGTTAAATACTTTTTTCTCTCCGGCTAGCAAGATAAAGAACTTATCAGACATGCGAAGTCTTTAATCTTATACTTCTTAAGTTTTTTGAAGACTCTTACTTGAACCTAAATCCTCTTCCTTTTCTCTATTGGTAATTCTAATGTCATTCTCTGTGAATTTAGGACAAACCCAAGAAAAAACTACACAATTGCGATGGAATTTTACAACTCTTTTCCTCATTAATTATGAATCTCAAGCTTTCTAATAATTCTATTGAAACTTTTATATTACTTAAGCACTCTGCCTGAGAATTCCCTAAAAGTAGCAGATCATCAAGATAAGTGACTGGCTACATATCCTAAATTACGTAAATGACATACTACTGGTTTCATAAATTTTGTAATTGAATTCATAAAGAACACCATCAACGAAAATCTTAAATATTTCCTGTAATCTCGCTCAACAGCAACTAAGTAATAAGCATCTCTGAGATCTAGCTTACCCATGAAGCAATTAGGGCTAAGTAGCTTGCACGTTACTTTAAAAACTAAATCTTCTATTTGAAATGCTCCGTTTCAATAAACTCATTTACTCTTTTAAAGTTGAGAATTAATCTGTTCGACCCGTCTGATTTAAGAATTAAGAAAATTCCGGATAAAAACTGGTCCTCATACGGATGGCACTTGTTGATTAACAGGAGATAAACTCTGATCTTTGTTATCGACCTTCGATTAATACAAATACAAATTTCCAAGCGCGCTTTCTTATTTGGGAGTACAAATTCGTTCGGTCCGATTTTTTGTGTTCAAAAATGCATTTATTCCAAAACAAAAT
>NW_012130090.1:3751174-3792024 GCF_000143395.1 Atta cephalotes
TTGAAATGTTGAAACCATTCCCTATATGGTTTATTAGTTGGAGCAATGTCATCATAAACTTCGACAAACATTCGATGGGCTTCAGTCGCACTTTTCTTCCAATTAAAACAGAAAATCAAAACTTCCCGCAAATGCTGCTTGGTTAACACAAAATTCGACATTTCAAACACAGTCAAAAATCAAGGTTTTTGTATGAAACTCAAAGTGATATAAACTGAATATTATTAACAGATGTTTAATCTCTCTGAAATTGCCAAAATCAGCTATCACTATGAACCATTCGCAACTGCTGGAGCCATCTTTAGGGAAACGGACCGAACTAATTTATACTCCCAATAATTCAATGCTACTACGAAAATATGAAGAAGAAGTGATGAAGATACCAGAGGTAAAATAATTTTAAAAGAAAAGAATATATTTTTTAACATACATTTATTTATCATGTAATGCAACATGTATAATAAATAATTTAAACCATAGACTATTAGATTACATTCTATAATAGAATTTTTATCATAAATTTTGTACAAAATGTTTGCAGCATCGCTTTTTTTAGTAATACAATTTTGTCTTAAAAATGACACAAAATATTCGAATTTCTTACTAACATCGTGCGTATATTGACTCAGTTCATAAAATGCTCAACACATTACTCAAATTCAAATAAGAAAAGTTGTTGGTACAAACATGTGCCATTTAATGTTAGCTTTATGTTAATCGTATTATATATTTTAACAAATTTCACATTTAGATCTTGAATCGATAATGACTGAACTGTTGACTCCATTATATCGCTCGATATCTGCCTCTCGATAAGTGCCTTCCACATAGCATGAAGATGAACATGTGATTGCCTTGATTATGATCGCCAATCGCAATTTACACATTAGATATAGATCCCACAACAATCCCAATATCCAGAAACTTGTACACTGTCAATGTCAATACATATTTCCTTATCAAGATACAAAGCATATAAGTTTCGAACATCTACTAGATTTTTAAGAAAATGCGCTGTAGAAAAAAAAAAACATGTAAATAGATATTACAAAAATACATAACGTATAATATGTATGGTATAAGCAAATATTTTATAAAATTAAATAAACTTACTATCTCTTGCCTCATCCTGTTGAATTGGAACGTAATAGTTTATGACTTAAGATATTTTATTTTCTCGGAGAACTTATAATTAGCAATAGCTGTCTGAACCTTGTTGAATCTCTCTGAACGACTGATGCGATAACATTGTTCTTCTTTTAAACAGTGTTCCCTTCCACATTTTTTTTTACACATCTTAAAATGGAGGGAATTTTTTTTTTATATACGTTATACTTTGAAGAACGGTTACAACATGGTCAAAGGATACCAAATTAACACATATAAGAATGCACTCTAACGATATCCAATCTTTTTTATCTAAGGGATTGACGCCAACGACAATAAAGTCTGTCTACTCCTATTCTCTTTTCAAAAATAAATTTCGGGACAGCGTATGTATATATCGATAACGACTAATCACATTACGGTATACGCATACTCATTAAATCCTTTTCTGTATCATCCATTTGCGCACTGCCTATGATTACGAATCCATACTATTGCTGCCAACAGCAGCGACACAGTTCGCAGAAATCTTCATAAAACATGTTTATATTTACATGGTCATTGTATACATGTTTCAGATTGATACCATTCTGTTTGAATAGGATCAACACATTTGCATTATCACGTATAAGATACTTCGGTATCTTTGCATACGTCTGACAGAGATAAAAACAGTCGACGTCCACGTGTTGACCTATCGCAAAGTACTTTCTGATCGCCTCTTGCTTATCACATGTCACGTCGTCAAAAATAAAAATTTGGAAGTGCCTCGTTCGGTGAAACGACATCGCTATTATTGGAGAAATAAAATAATCAATTTCTTCAATCGGGGCTAATAAATTCTTCAAGTATCAATATTTCAGCTGTTACAACAAGTACATGTTTCGAGTACACATTCTCGAAGCATATGTCATGTACAGGGTGCGCCAAAATCCGGACAAATCGAACAATTCCTTTAAACAAAATGTTTTTAATGAAAAATTAAATATTACAAAAAATCCTTTTACAGAGGATCCCTGTAGAGCACAATTATTCGATATATCCCCCATTAGCTTGAATGACGACCTCTATTCTCGGTTTGAAGCATTCGCACGCACACTGTAGCGCTATCCATGCCGATGAATGTTGCCTCAAAGCGTTCCTTGATGACGTTACATTGGCCGAGACTTATTTCTAACCCTTTCAATTACGCTTCATACGTAATAGTCCAAGGGATTTAAATCTGGACTGTTGGGAAGCCAGAATAGAAGCCGAGGCGAGCAACTCGACTTGTCCTGACAACTTCAGAGAACATCTATTGTATCTTTAATGTGTACAATTTGTATCGAAGGTCCTCTTCGGCAATTCGACGCATTGTTGGCTCGCTTACACCAACAATCAATGCTAATTTTTGCAACAATTGCCCTAGATCATCTGAAATCAACGCTTGAACCCTTTCAACGATTGCGGGAGTCCTCGCGATGCGTTCTTTCGAGTGACTCTTCCTCGCTGACATACTAGAACCTTCGTTGGACCGTTTTAAATTCGTATATTTTGCAACGTCATAAATAGTTGATCTTGGATACCCAAAGAATCGAATTATTTCCGTTACTGAACGCCCAGCGCGAAGGCTCTTCGCTTATACTCCACACTTGTTTCAACATCGCGGCTATTTTAAGAATATGACTGTTTATTAGAAGCATCAGAGTTTCTCGGATGTCAACAACAACCTCTGGCGGAGACACAATATAGCAGAAAATTTAAATTGAAATGTGTCCGGATTTTGGTGACGCACCTTGTAGACTTTCCAACAAACTTATCAACACGTTTATTTTGCCGCAGTTAGATGGACCACAGATAATATCACGTATAAAAATCGGCAACATATTTCCATGTTTGTGCCTTTCTTTTTCAGTCTGTATTTTGTTGTCGACATTAATTACTTTAATTGTTTGCGATTGTAGCATAAACCTCATATTTTCACCTCTTCACTGATATAAATTGAAAAAATTACACTGAAAGCGGACCTATTTATACAAGCGCGTAGAGCGAATTGCTCAGTATTGAAAATGTTTCTTATTGTGTCAGACAACTGCGATGTTTAACCGCCAATGAGTTGGACTATATACTGAAAATTATTTTGTTACGAAAATTTAAGAATTACATAGGTCAACTGTGAGATAGATTACCTGAACATATAAAAGTTGAGAAGTTTAGAAGTTCAGCAACATCGTTGATACTTGAAACATTATAATTTGCTTTGTCATTGATCGCATATCGATAGTCTAGCATCATTTATAAAAAATTGTTACGAATGTCAACTACAACAACAAAAGGTTGCAGCTTTTTAAATCGCGCGATAAATGCACTTCCATTCGAATTATATATCCTCGGATATCAATTTTGTGGTTTTTCCAAGAACGCATTTAAAAAAGCGACTGAGACAGTCGAAGCATTAATCCGTTGGATTCGGCGTGTGGTAAACATGACATAGCTTATTCACAGAACAAAGATCTCACGAAACGATACATGCTGATAAAATATTCGCCGAGAAGACACGGAAATTATTGCGACAAATTCGACTTTCGGAGAGAGAACTGCTGCCACCGCTGTTTGAATGGCTATAAAAACCAAGATGAAAATCGATATGAGTTTGAAAACAAAGAAGAAGAAATCAATAAAAAGGTGGCAAAACACAGTGGTTTCTTACCTATTCTACCATTCTGCTGGCAGTTGTCGACTCGCTGGTTGGCGGCGTGACAGGAATCACAAAAGTTATAAACGACAATAAAGCTGCGCAGCGTCAATTGGAAGAAAATCATAATCGTGTCATGAAGTTTACCTCGTACAAGCGTGGACGAGGGATCTCAACATAGAAAATAAGAAAATAAAAAAAGAGCTTATAAAAATGCTTAAGGAGACAACTACCAACAAAATTGCAACAACTAGCAAAACGTATGTGCATTTTAGAGATATTTTTATGCGTACTATCTTACCAACAGAGGTATATCGAAACGAAAGCAGTATCGTAAATTTGAATAATGCCAAAATACTCATTGGATGACATACGCGAAGCAGGGAGATCGTGCTGTTTACTTTGACAGTTTCGACAATTTTCAATCGCCGAAGGAAATGATGCGATATTTGAACGTAACACAAATTATAATCGCACACCTTATCAACATTACGATCAAAATAACTGTGTCTACAAATGATTGACGATCAATTTAAGAAACTGACATTGCACTGTTTCAGTATTTATTCAAACATGTTACTGACATTTACTGACTGGTAAGAGTCCTCGCGGAATGCTACTTTCCATAGATTTGAGCGATGGTGATTACGAGTTCGGTCTAACGGACTTTAAAACTTAACATACAATATCTAATGTAAATTCAATAATAAATTGAATAATAAATTTTACATTGATGAAGACGACGGAAGGAAATTGTTATTCCGGAAGGATATTCCGAATCGTATGAAATATGTAACATAAACGACTATTTAAGACGTGCAATTTTATAATCTCTCCAATGGTACTGCGAAAGAGAAAATGCTTCGCAAAAAGGATGCAGAGTATCTATTGACTATTTGCGCTAATACAATAAAGAGCGAGATTAAGTGTGCTTATCGAGTAAATTTCACCAAATCTCACAACAATGAATCGCTATTAGGATTTTCATCGAACCGCATATTGGAATCACAGTGACATGAATCGGATGTATCGATAAATATCATCAACGTAAACATCATTCGCATTGAATGCAACGCGGATGCGCGAGACACATACAGCAACGACAAATGTGTGCGATACACGAGCCGAAAAAATCCGAGCGTGCCGCCAGGATATAAGATATCGAAAAGACCGATACAGATCATCATTTATCTTCCGATCATCATACGGAGCATTACGGATTTTTCGCATTGTGGATCAAGACGAACGATTGCTCGATTTTCGCAGAGAAAAGATCACAAATTAGATTACAAATACGGAGGCGATAGCAATAAAGTGATACGACAACATAAGATGCTTGTTTTGAACGAGCAGACGAAACAGATCAAAGACATATTTTTTGCCAGAGAGACGACAATGATCAGAAACATTAGACCGTTCAGTAGAAAAAACTCATTGCGTCGAACGTTAAATTTTTACAATCATTGGGCTTTTTCATATGAAATATCTGAGATGATATCTTGAATATTGGAGGCGAACCGATCTTTGATGATCGCATCGTTAAGTTCGAGTTTCACACGTACAATCCGTACGTCAACACGACGTTTGAACATAGCGACGAGATAAGAATATCTATACAATGGCAGGATTTATACACGGTGAAACTCGAACTTGACGATGTGATTATCAAAAATCGGTTTGCCTCCAATATTCAAGATATCAATCATTTCAGATATTTCATGCGACAAAGCCCAATGATTGTAAAAATTTAAGGTTCGACGCAATGAGTTTTTTTATTGAATAATCGAATGTTTTTGTACAAAAGCATTTTTTACGTCGAAAATAGATTGACTTCAAAGAAAGAAAATGTACAAAATCGGCCAAAGCTTGGATGTAATTGCGTGGCGCTCATGTTTGATGAAATTCGAATTCAATAGTATGGAGATTGACCGTAGCAGAAACGTTGGAATGACTAATCTTATGAAAGGATATGCAACATTTTCTAAAAATCGCATATAGTTTGCATAATGTGGGATTTCTCGACTCTAGTAATACCACAGACAGTTTAATAATCCGTCGTCTAATAATAAACGACGGATACTTTAATTTTTGTGTGCCGCTCAGCATGTTGTTAGACTTTTGAACATTACAAACGTATGGTAATTAACGCTCATCACGAATTGATTTTGATACGAGCGCGCAATGATAATAATTACATAGTAAGAGATTCAGCAACAGAGCCGACATTTGAATTATTCAAAGTACAGTGGCGAATGCCTCACGTTGCGTTGAATGGAGTTAATAAACTATTAGGTGTACAACTTTGCTTCCGCCGTTTTCCTATAGATGGCTTTAGCGGTAAGTGGTGGTCGAAATAAATAGATCATAGACGTCATACAATAAACTTGGGCATCTGTCAACATAACCCATAGAAACATTAGTCGATTTGTGTCTGCATTATAAAGTTATTCTCGATTGAAAATGTCAGTTTACGCCAAATTCTCGTCATTTGCGGGAGGTTTTAATTTTTTGCTTCAATATGAAGAAATCTGCGGCTGAGGCTCATTGAATGCTCTCAAATACTTATGGTGAGGCCGCTATTAGTGAAAGAACGTGTCGTGAGTGGTTTCAACGCTTCAAGAACGATGATTTTGACGTCCAAGGTCATGCTCTGTATTTGGTGGGACCAGCTCGGCGTAGTGTATTATGAATTGTTAAAACCGACTGAAACAATCACAGGCGATCGATATCGAACGCAATTGATGCGTTTGAGCCGAGCATTGAAAGACAAACAGTCGCAATACAATGAGAGACACGATAAAGTAATTTTGCAGCATGACAATGCTCGACCCCATCTTGCGAAAGTGATCAAGACATACTTGGAAACGTTGAAATGGGAAGTCCTACCTCACCCGCCGTATTCTCCAAACGTTGCTCCCTCTGACTATCACTTGTTTCGATCAATGGCACACGGCCTGGCTGACCAGCACTTCCGGTCTTATGAAGAAGTAAAAAATTGGATCGATTCGTGGATAGCCTCAAAAGATGATCAGTTTTTTCGACGTGGGATTCGTACGCTACCCGAAAGATGGGAGAAAGTAGTGGCCAGCGATGGACAATACTTTGAATCATAAATGTATAACCAGTTTTTTACAATAAAGCCTCGAATTTCGGAAAAAAAACGGCGGAAGCAAAATTGTAGATCTAATAAATAATGCGTTCGATATTATGGTGAATAATTATATTGCGACAGCATGTGTAGCAATCTATCGCAATGTAAATCGGTGTGCTGAAACGAGATATTGCATGTAAATGTCGCCAGATCGTACGTGGGCGTCCTAATACGCAAAATGTATGCTCGTCAGTGCACTTTCGACAGTAAATTACATTTTCTGAAATTAGTTAATTACTGCTCTTGAAACTGTTGAGTCGCATTCTACTCGGAACCACATAATGATGGTCGCAGTGATATCGATAGTGATGCTGTCACGTTTTCATAAATTGGTGATGACATTCCCGTTGTTGACGTTGTTGGTTATGTCAGCTTTTGGAGGAGATCTCTTCCGTGGGGCACAGCTTTGCCTTGGCGAGGGAATTTCTCCAGGGGAAACCCTGAGAGTCTAACAGTGCCCCGTGCGGGACCTCCCATAATAGCAAGATCTGCACACTGGATCTCTCAAGGGGATCTCTCTCTCTTTGAAGGGGGGGGGGGGTCTCGTCGTTGTTAAGACGGGTTCCCAATGTACTAGTAGGGGTTGGCGGCTCTGACTTCAATCGCCTGATGGCATGGCACCAGGGGGAGCATCGCTTCCTGCGTGATGTGGGACTTGATTTCCATTGAATGTAAGTGTCCATGGAGTCCCTCCCCCTCCAGGGATTGGGGTGATTTCCTCTTATAGCTAGAAGTGTCGACGTGGTGCTCCCTCAGACAAACCGGCCCGTATCCTAGCTGCGGGCTGGCTCACGCCATGAATGGGAGAGTTCCCAAGAACTTGGATCATTGCATTGGAAGCTCTTCTGGAAGAATACGAATTTTGTTCGTAGAGGGAAGATGGGGAACCACACGGACGTTTTCCGTAGCGGGGGCCTCGTCCCTCCTAGAGAGGTGGCTGCGTGGCCGCTCGGACTTATTCCTTCTGGATACCGGCCCCTGTCCCCAGACCATTCGGACATATTTCGAGGTCGGGATCGAGGGCGATACGTAGTAACCCAGCGCGTCTGCGTCCCTTCCGAAACGGGTAGGCAGTTGTCCACCATGGGACATGAACTCCCCCCCCTCCCCTCATAATGGACGTGCTGATCGCCACGGCGGTGAGAGTCTGGAAGGGGCGCCGCTTCCATGACCTAATCCGTCCGTGGGAGTCCTCCGTTGGAAATGGTACTACCCACAGCGGTATTTTCGAGGCTGGAAGCGAGGGATCCCCGAAAGCCATAGACAGCCGTGCCCGTCCACGATGAGTAAGAGGCTGAAAGCCAGCATTCCCGATGATACATTCCGGGGACCCGAGCCATATGTCAGCTCCCCGGAGGAACTTAGGGCCTCTCCCCTGAACATATTTCAGGGGAGAGGTGAGGGTACACCTTAGTTGGCAGGGCCGCTGCGGGGAAGGAGATACCTTCAGTGATGAGCTTTCAACAATAAATAAAATCAGTACATAACAAGGAGCAAACATGCTCAACGGGAGAATCAAGTAGCGAGATCAAGGACGATGCAGCATGGAATCAGACATCGAGTCAAGATGCTGGAATAGGATAGCGAGAGAAAGAACCTTCTGGAGGGCACTGATAGAGCTATGCCCTGAGCCGGGAAGGGCAGGAGTAATCCTTTTACTATGAGGAGGAGGAGGAGGATTCTGCGCCCGGCATTGAGGGTCTACAACTGAGAGGTGGAATAGGCTCTCCCCCGAACAGAAAGTCTGCCAGTACCGAGTCTGTCAGACTGGAAGGATGATACGGAGAGTAAGAGAACTCTCTCAAATATCATCAAGAACACAATAATGAAAGGAATTGGGAGTGGGAATCGAAAGAAATATGACCAACATCCCTCCACTTGTAACAATTATCAAAAGGAAAGGGAACCGTAGAATTTAGAAGAAACCTTCTAAGCCAACAGAAGTGAAAAGTAAGGAGAAAGAAGTCATAGCTCTTCTTCAAGGAAAATGGAAGAAAATGTCTTCTCCCGAACAAAAGAGAGTAAGAGTACCCCAGTAGGGCAGGTAATATGGATACAAATACTGGGAAGAAAGGAGAAGAAGAAGGCCTCGTAAAACAATCCAACATCGAAGAAAAAGAAAAAGAGAGCTCCGGCTAAAGCATAGAACAGGATGGCAATATAACTAAAAGACCGCCACGCATTGCTGTGGTACAAATATCTAACAGCGGTGATATGAGCTATGCGAAAATACTCCGCACGACGCGAGAAAGAGTTAACGTTGCAATGAAAGCAACGTTGAGGAAATCGGCATTAAGAAGATCCGTCCAAAGAAGGCTCGTACGGAAGCATTTCTGTTAGAGCTATCCAGCAAGGGTGGCTCAGGCGGACTCATTAGTAAGTTACGGGAAGTACCGGCGGACAAGGACGGAGTTCGTATGTCCAGGTCTGTAAAAATAGCTGAAATAAGGGTGAAAGACATTGAAGATTCAGCAGAAGCTGCGACACTGGAGATATAAAGATAGGTCCTACTAAAAGGGCCCCGAACAGACTGGGCATAATATGCCTCTTAGTGGCAGCTATCAAGGCTAAGGAGGATTAGAATGGGATGGACGTCCACGAGGATCTCCTGCTGGATTGGCCCTTACAGTGCTTCAGGTGCCTGGAAAAAGGACACGTGAGAGCGGAGTGTCGAAGGGAGGTGGACTTTCAGGTGCGGGTCGAATGAACACAGAGCCATCGAGAGTGATTGCCCATTATGCAGATACTGACCTACCTTCGAGTCCCTAGGATCGGGGGAAGGCGTGCAATTCCCCTAAAAGGAGAGATAAGATCTCAACTAGCATCAATCGAAGCTAATTAGGGACAAGGAAAAGATGGAGGGAGACACGGAGGTGCCGCTTCTGCAAAGAGAGAATAAAAGGAATAGTGTCCTGCCTACGAACAAGTCCAGAGGAAGCACAAGGGCCACATCATCAAAGGAGTCAATGAACGAAGATCCTTTTATATCCAGTAACATCGGCCCTGGAACCGAGAAACCTGTGGAAGGAAGTATATTCCAAATCGAGCAAGCTCATGGCTCGCAGGACTAATCTGGATATCACAAATAGAAACTGAAGAGGAACAGGAAGACTCATTAAATCGGGAGAGCGTCCTGGATGGAGAGACCTGGAACAAAGATAATGCCTAACAAACTGCTCCAGGCGAATCTCAATCGCGCCCGCGTCGCGCAGGACTTAATCTGCAAACGATGGCGAAACACGATTGTGGGCTAGCCATTATCTCGGAACGATACAGAGTTCCAGTGAACCATTCGCACTGGATCGTGGACAAACTGGGATTAGTGGCCATAATGTGGAGACAGACGAGGAAGCTCCTATCATGTATCCCTATAAAAGCTGGTGAGGTATGTGACATGGAGAGATACGTAATTTGCATTTACATATCGCCGAATATCGGCGCCTCCCAGTTCGAAGAAAGACTCGAGCTATTAGAAGCGTGCCTGGGCAGATTATCTGACAGATCCACTGTTCTCGCAATGCAAAGTCCTCGCTCTGAGGCTCCATTCGTATTGACTCCAAAGGAAAAATCCTCGAAGAATGGGTGATAGAACTCTGCTGTCTGAATCAGAGAAGGGTAAATACATTTGTGAGAACGACCGGAGAGTCCGCTATAGACATCACGTGGGCTTCCCCGTCGGCCCCAAAAATCACGAGCTGGAGGGTACTTCCAGACGAAACGCACTCGAATCACTTTTACATGGAGGTAGGTTTGAGGAAGATCCAGACGCAGGCCACAAAGCGCGGCCAAACTAGACCGCAAAGATGGAGTCTCAAGCAGCTGGACGAGAATCTATTGGAGGTGGCAATCCTGGCCGGATCCTGAACCACAACTGGCGCGGAGAAGGATTCGGACAAGCAAGCGATGGAAACACAGAGCATGCTGGTCCGAGCGTGCGATGGCAACATGACAATGCTCATGACCACCCAACAACCCAGGAAAGCAATGAATTGATGTGATTCCATTGCGACACTGAGATGAGTTGTCATGCAGGCAAGAAAAATCAAGAGGCTGAAGCGATCTCGAAGAGACCAGAGTAGAAGCATACAGGCAAGCCAAGAAAGAGCTTAGAGTGGCCATTAACAAGGCCAAGAATAGTCTTGGAAGGAGTTGGTTCTCTCTCCCTGAATGAAAACCCATGGATTCTTACCATACTTGCTGATACGGAATAAGCTCAGAAAATGGATACTATTACGGACAGAGGGCTTGGAGCCACCCTTTTTGAAAGGTCCTAGAGACTCTCTTCCCACAGCCCGATGAAAAAGTTTATAACTGGGTTGAGGCACCACTCCCGGATAGTGGATGTGGATCCTGGAAAGAAGAGTTTGAGATCTCCAAAGAAGAGTTAAAGGGTATCATCAAGAAGATGATGTCTCGAAACGCAACTTCCGGACCGAATGGAGTTTACAGCAGAATTTGAGCGATCGCGGCCTGCAGAGCGGACCTAGGAGAGAGCCTCAGAGGGATATTCACAGAATACTTGAAACAAGGCGTCTTTTCAAAATTTTGAAAAAAAAATAAATTAGTCCTACTAAGGAAGGAGGCAAATCAGAGGATAGCCTCTCTGGGTATCGTCCAATTTGTCTGCTCAACAACGAGGCTAAGCTCTTGGAAAGAATAGTAGTTAGGAAAGTCGTTCGGCATCTAGATAGAAGGGGCCTGAATCTGCATGCCGAGCAATTTAGATTCCTCCCAGGGCGCAGCACGATGAATGCTATCCTCCGGGTACGATTCATAGTAGAGGAGACAATCTCCGAGGAGGAGAGGGAGGGAAGGTAATGCTGAATGTCGCGTTGGACATTTCCAACGCATTCAATTCCTTCCCTGGGACCACATCGGTGGTCCCAGGGGCGTTCGAAACTCACTGAGTACCTCAGTATCTACGCAGAATCCTCCGGGACTATCTCGACAGAGAGTTGAAGTTCATAGACGCCGAGGGAAATCTCATCCGAAGAGTGGTAAATATGAGGGTGCCATAGGGGTTGATCCAGGATCTTTTGTGGAACCTAGGATATGATCAAGTGCTAAGGCAAGCGAAGCTTCCCTCCCCCCCTCCCCCCCAGGATTGTAAGATCATTTGCTATGCGGATGACACCATAGTGCTTGCTCAGAAAAGGAAAAGGCTCACGTTATCACCGATGAAGCGTTGAACAATGTGATGCAGGAAATACTAGCGTTAAATCTTCGGGTGGTCCCTCAGAAATCTGAGGCCATTATCCACGGAAGAAAAAATAGAAGGATATTGAAAACTGAGGTGGTTGGGGTGTCGATATCGGTAAAGACCAATATCAAGTATTTCGGACTGGTAATCGAGGTGGAATTTCGAAAAACACTTCCGCCAGTTGGCACCAAGACTTGAGCGTATGGCGAACCTGAGCTCTTCCTCAATGTGGGCGGTCCAGGACGAAAGTCGCAAGCTTTTCAATAATGTAGTCCACTCGATGGCCTTATATGCAGCGCCTGTGTAGGCAGAAGAAGCAAGGACTAGGAAGATCATCCAGAGAACACTGCACGCTTCGTAGAGAAGATTGGCTACGAGAACGAACTTATAGGACTATTTCCTTTGCGACTATGCTGGCGGGGATTCCCTCCCTGGAGCTGGTTGCTGATATGCAAGCGGAGGTGTTTGACAGCGTCAGAGAGATGTGGCGCCGGGAAGGACTTACCCAAGTCTCCGCGAAGGTCATCAATCTGATTAAACACTGAGCAAGGTGCCTTAAGATGATGGACTCATGGAGGAAGTAGCTCTTAAGGCCACTTGGAAATGGAAATCATGAACGGCTCTGTCTGCAGGATTGGGCAGACGCCAGAGGTAAGATCTCTTTTCATACGACGCAGATACTATCCGGATGTCATGAATGCTTTGGTCGATATTTGTGTCGATATCTGTGCCGGAAGGGAAAACACACAAATGCTGACATTGCGACGCATACGGATACATCGGAGACATACGTTAGAGGTGTTCAGCGTGGGATCGACAGAGAAGGCAGCTAGTCAAGGCTGTTGGAGACCTGTCTCTGCGAGTGAGGCCATGTTAGATACCGAAGAGAAGAGGCAGACCATTGTAGCATTTTGTGAAGATCATGGCTCTGAAGGAAGATAGCGAAAGAGCGTGTCGAGGAGAAGATCGATATGCGAACGGCAGCGAGACGTAGGAGATCGACTTCTTTGATTTACTTCCTTGCGGAGGAAAGTTCCAGCTGTGACTGGGACTGGGAAGGAAGCACCGGGTTCCTCGATTGCCCTCTCTTCCCCTTCCTTGCGTGATGGCCCACTTTACGGAGTTTTACACCATTGTGCGCTTGTGCTGTGCACGGCTTTCCCAAGGGCCGCTCGAAAAGCTGTAAGGCGTCGAGTGGATGATTTGATGCCTCCTTGAAACGGTTCGACGGGAAGACGGCGGGAGGAGATAACGTCCCCTCCCACTAGCATTGGGAACGGACGACGCAACATGGCGCACAGCACGGAATGGCACTGTTGGTCTGGACCGGGTCGATTGAACTACAGAATGATGAAGAGCCCTGACTCAAACTCATCGCCCTGAGTCCGGACGCTTGCAGTGGTTTAGTGAGTAGATTCCCGATATATCGGCAGGTACTGACGGAATGCCGGTGCACGTTGGCGGGGAAGTTCCACATGATCCCGTCCTTTCCCCGAGGGACGGGGTATGAAGGAGCATTCCTGCGTTAAAAAAAAAAGCTCTTGGAGGAGAGCCAATCTCGACTCTTTGGCTCGACGGCGATATGTTGCCAGCTACGTTTATTCCGAAGTCAGCTTGTAGTTCGGCTAGGATTTCTTGAAGGTAATTAGAAAGTCTGCATCTTGGTCTGGAAGTTCGCGTTGCGATCACGTGTTGATTCATCTCAATGAATGCTCAGAGTTCCTAGAATTCCTATATTACAGGCTATAGAATTATACGTAGTTCTTCCATAATTGTATTTTTTGTCTTTTTATTTCTTGAGCTCTTCGTATTATCTCATCAAATGTGGCTTCTATGACTGCCGTCAAAATTCTATTCGTACCGTAATTAAATTTATCTTGTATTCGTTTTGCTTGAATTCGTATAGTTGCGATATTGAGATTAGTGGAGGAGATATAACGATGTGAAATTTCTGTAATCACTTTATAAGAGTAGCTCATGCTTGCTGAAACTGTTCTTATTTTACATCTTTGCTGTACAGTGATAATTCTGACTTTCTCTATTTCTCGCTATTAAAATTTGCGCATCTCAATTCTATCTTTTCTTTTTTCGGAGCTGAGAATAACCAATTTCCAGGTGTCGTTAGTGTCTTCCAGTAGGTAGTATTTTTTAGTAGGTTTTATTTTTTATTACTGTGATAATTATTTTGCATTAATCAGGATCTATTTTCTTCTTTAATAGAATATTAATATTGCAATTAGGCGTTTGTCGTACTTTTTTTAACGGAAATATTGTAGAGCATATAAAAATTTTGTCAGTGATGATACATTCCTTTAGCACTTCGTTGTGTAGCTCATAAAAACTATCGGTGTGTTCGTCTATGGTAATGCGATATATTCGGTGTCTGGTTGGATCGCAGCGAATTTATTCAAGTCGAATTCTTGTATTGGCAACGGCATTATTTTATAAAGAACTATTTCTTTGTTATTAATAAATTGACGAGTAAAAGCTTCTGCTATTTCTTCTGAATTAGCTCTAAATAAAGAAACGGCAATTGAATATTTCATTAGCAAGCCTTGAATGGTCAGGATATATTCATGTCTAGACATCGTTGTAAATAATGGTCCGACAATATCCATAGATATTTTATCGAAAGTATCCACTGATGTATCTGTAATTATCATTTCTTGTCTCGATATTAATTTTTTCTTTTGGCAGCTGTTGCATTCTAATAAAATTTTCCACTTATTCTTTCATTTTTTCCCAATAATATTTATGACGTATGCGCGCCAATGTCTTTGTGACTCCCTTGTGTCCTCCGTCACTGGATTCATGATTCTCTCGTATGATACAAATACAATCTTCTGGTTCAGGGACACATACTTGGCATACTGTAATTTTTATGTTCGTTCTTAGAAATACGAGTCGTAAAATATTACGGATTCTAAGCCATGATATTCCTATATCACTTTGTGTTGCTAGCGTGTGTTATTTCTCATCTCATCATTTTGGTTTTTAGTTCGCGAAAGTTCTTTAATTATATTTTTTTAGTTCTTTAATTATATTTGATTCGTGAATTTCATTTCCAATTTCTTCTTTTATTATACTTCTTTTATTATACTGAAAATTCTGTCTGTTTTTCCAGTTGTATGTCCTATTATTCCTTTAAAATTTTTAGATTTTTGATATATTTTCCGCTCAATTAATTCATGACCAACTTCTATAGGATTTCCTTTAGTATCTATAAAATGTATAACGTGATTATTTTCATCCAGTGATCTCATGAGTCCAAAAGATTCATTGGTACTTTTACATTCTCTATTATTTTTGATTTTGATATTTGATTGCGGAGTAATCTTAAGTGATTTGGGAGAAGGTTTAGAAAATTTCTTATTTTTAAATCTTTGATTTTTATTGAGGGTTTTGTATTTTTGAATTGGATTTAAAATTTTTCAGTATCTTAAGTTTTAATGGTCGTGGTTCAGCATGCTTGGTAGAAGAGAATATTCTTATTTCTGAATATAATATTCTTATTTCTTGAGATTTCGCATTCAGGCGTACGATATATTAAAAGTCTTTCTTCTATTTTATAGTCCATTTCTTCCATTGGTTCTTTAGATAACTAGAGGAATTCTTTTTCTATTGTGCGGGCACTTATTTCAATAAATTCTAGTTCTTCGGTGATGTCTTTTTGTTTGTTGTTTGTTGTTCAACTGATTGATTACTGACATAAGGAAGGGAATTGTGGATTTATTAGTAATACGGGAATTTCATGCGGGGCTTGTATGATTTTTTGCATATCAAGTTGTTTTTTCTAAATTTTTATTTCCTTCTAGACTTTTGCGTTTCTACCTTTACCGTTTGATAAATTCTTGCACGTCTTGTGGTGTTAATTTGAGCATCTCAAAGATGGCGGTCCATTCGAAGGCATCCTTATTGGTTACAGATGTCCCGATGGGTGCGTTTTCAATATCTTCTTTCTCATCCGAGATCCATTCATTTGTTTCTTATGTTCTTTTCCTTCTTCTTTGTCTTTTTCGGTTTTCATGGACTGAAGAACTAGTGTGGTTTTCTTTTTTTTTCCTTTCTGTATTATTTCTGAATCATCTGTATCATATTCAGTACCATAAATAGAGATGGTATTTCCACTACTTTCTTCATTATTTCATGACATATTAGTAATTCATCGTCTGTATCGTTGTATGGAGTTAATTCGTCGTATGGTTTAATTTTTTTATATAGTGCTGGATTTCCTGAGCTGAACGTGATTGCTTGTGATTGATCGCTTGGGTCTTAGATGGAAAGTTTTCAATTTTTGTGATCCGCGGCATCTGATTCGTTGGATGTGGACAAAGCATGTTTCGCTTATAATGGATACATATCTTTTATTTCGTCAGTGATTTCCTCCGTTGGATTTCTAGAGAGAGCGTCGGCGGTTTTTGTTTTTCTTGCCGGATTTATATTTTATGCTGTATTCTTATCCTACAAGTTTCAATCTCCATCGCATTAATCTCAATGTAGGATCGACAATAGAATTAAACCAAATTAAGAGCTTATGATCTATTATTAAGGTAAACTTCTTTCTGTAAATATATGATCTAAAATGTTTTACAGCGTATATACTAAAGCAAGTAATTTTCGTTCAGTAGGTGAATATCGTGTCTCGGCGTCATTCAATACTTGTAATGCGTAAACAATAGGTAGATTTTCTCCTATCTTACCTTGGCTAAGAATTGCACCAATCGCATATCCGGATGCGTCCGTATGGTAATAAAAAGTTCATTATAATTTGTATAGGTTCTGAGCAGAGGGCTCCTCATAGTTTGTCAAAATGTTTTTTGTTGTTTATCTTTTCATTGGAATGCTACTATCTGTTTAGTCAATCAGAAAGTGATTTAGTAATTTTTGAGAAATTTTCGATAAATTGACGATTAATAATATCTGGCGAGACGTAAGAATTGCTTAACATTTTTATGAGTTTTTGGAAGTGAGAAATTTTTAACAGCTATTAGCTTCTTGGGATTTGGTTTAACTTCATTTTCAGTCATTATATGACCTGAGTAAATCATTTCTCTCTTCAAGAATTTACACTTATCTGGTTGCAATGACAAATTGGCTGCTGATATTCTCTTCATTAATCTATCGAATTTCATTTTGTGCTCTTTCAATGGGCGTATAGAACTATGTCGTCGAGATAGACAAATAATTCAATTCCTTATAGTCCTGTAAGTACTTGATCCATCAGTCGTTGAAAAGTTGCGGGAGCGTTCTTTAATTCAAATAGCATACGGACATTTTCGAAGTGTCCGTAGAAAGTCGAGAAGCGGTTTTATGTTTATCGGCATCATTCATTTCTATTTGATGGAATCCAGAAACTAAATCGAATATCGAGAAGTATTTAGCACTTCCTAGTTGATCTAGGATATCAGTTATACCATCTTGATTAAAAAGTTCCCGGAATTACCACCAGGTAATACTCTGAGTCAGCTGATTTGAGTTCTGTTTTTTGGTTAGGTTGCCACATCTATCATTAATATTCTCACCAAATTTTATCACCATAGCTTGACATTTGTTACACCGTCTTGAGTACATCTATTATACCTCTGTTCGTATTTTCGATTTTTTACAGTTTTAAAAATGGAATTGAATTTGCAACAACGAGTTTGTATTAAATTTTGCATTAAAAATGGATTCAATGGTGTGAAAACCTTGGAAATGTTGGGAAACTGTTTCGGCAGTGATACTCTAAAGAAAACAGCCGTTTATGAGTGGCATGAAAAAACCATTACGGGGAACGCGTTTTGACAGCCGAAAGGAGGTAATGGAAAAATCGAAGACGGCTCTGATGGCTATACCGACAATAGAGTTTCAGAAATGTTTCAAGAACTGGATCAAGCGCTGGCATAAGTGCGTTGCAATCGATGGAGAGTTTGAAGGAGACAATATCACTTTTGATGAATAAAACTTGTATTTTGAATTTTCTGAATGAATTCCGGGAATTTTTTGATCAAGGTAGTATTTGATAGTGAATAGGCATCGCCTATAGTTTTTCTTAAGAACTCTGATATCACTAATCACCATTTCTTGTTACCTTGAGAATCTTTCTTAGGGACTAAGCCTTAATGGAGAGTTATAAGAATTGAAGGGTTTGATTATTCCTTTTTCCAACATGTCATGTACCTGTCACTGAATTCTTCCTTGTAGATTTGAGAGTAACAGTATTACTTAACATTGATTGGAAGATCATTTGTTGTATGAATTCTTGATTACGTTAGTTACCCCTAAGGAATCTCCTGGCAAGTGGAATCATTCCGTTTCTAGTTACTAATCTAGTGACATTTGCTTTTTCTTCCTCGTTTAGGTGATTGAGCCGTAGCAATTGCATAATTTTCTTTACACGAATTTGAGAACAGAAATCTCTTTGTAATAAGACGTCATCTATTTCTCTTTCGACTAAGACATCATCTTTATCTATGAAAGAATATATTCACGATAAGAATTGCTAATTCGATATCCTCGTCTGAAGCATGATGGCATATATATAAATACCCTTTACCATGACGACTAGATGTGACGGCATTGCCCAGATAAACCTGTGGTCCTGCATTTAACTTGGGTACATAATCATATTGAATTTCAGGATTCGTACATATATTTGTTTACGTGTGCGTACAGATATCGTTGTAATCTCGTTTCTATGAAAGAAGTAGTGCGTTCCACTTACAATTAGATTGTTCCTCAGATAGTCTATCATAGCCTTTTGACTTCGAAAAAATTCTGTTCCCAAGATTCCGTCTGGAAGAATCGGAAAATCATTTGGAACAATGGAAGGGGACGTCGTTATTGAATATTAATTAATAACCCTTTGTTATTCCACTTAATTCGAAAAGCTTTTGGGAATCCATTTTCCTTCTTCAGAATTTCTTTATAAAATTCAAATCTGATGCGGTATCGATTATAAAATTGGCACGTTCGTCGCTAGACTTAGATTTTCATTAAGGAGGATCACACGCGGTAGTTTGCCTATACGGCTGTGTATGAATTTTATACTTGTTTCTTTTTGATTTGTCAAGCCTTCCTGCCTTCCTACGAGATGCACTCGAGGATGGTCGTTCACAACTGCGCCTTGCCATTGTAACCCTCCGAGTTTCTTTGATGTCTCGGATTAATGCTTCTCTGAAAATTTTAGTTTCTCTGATTTCGATTATTATTATATTGTCTCTTTCGACACTATTCAAGGCTATGTCCAGAATTCTTACAATATCGGCAAAAGTTTTATATTATGAGATGTGTTTGCGCTTTGAAAATTAGATCGATGATTAAAATTGTTTTAATTATTCAAATTTCGATTTGGATTTCGAGAAAAAGATCTACAATCCGTGTTCAAAATTTTTACAAAAAGTGCAAATTTGCCGTTGATACCTGTACTATAGTGTCGATAGTGCTACAAGTACAAGAGTCATGTCCATATCCCATGCAATTGTTACATCATATTGACTTTAATCCTTGTGTTATTTTTGTTCGTTATTTATGCTCATTATATTCAGCTTCGGCTTTTATGATTCAATGGGGTTATTTAGATTCACATTATCTCGCGTATTCATTCTATTATAAATTTCAGATTGTAATCCGGTCAGGAAATTTCTTACAGCGTTGGTCTCTGCAAAGTTACGAGAGTAAGCGGCTTGGTTTGGAGTTTTCATTCTGATATAATATGTCTTAAGCTGATACAGAATCATTGTCACTCGACTTCCATAATCTACTGATTCGTCTGGGTGTTGCGCTATATGAAAGAGTTCGCCATATAATTGTGGTAATGAATATATAGGAGCAAATCGAGTTTTTGAAGCAGTTAATAGTGTATTAATTTCATTATATTTTTTACTCAATGCTATTCGTAATGCTGAGCCAACTAATTTATTTTTGATCATCTGAACTAATCCGTATTCAGCAGTTGGCGAGACCATGTTCCTTGCATGAATACAACTGTTCGCAAATGGAGAAACTGGCATATTTTTTCCGTCAAATGGGAGCATTGTTTCGGCTGCATCTCGTAAATTAATATACTTTGTTATGCTTTTCTTTTCTTTATTTGCCAAACTGAGGATAAATTATATAGAGAGAGAGACTTACTTAGTGAGCTCCAGTAGATAGGGTGAACAAAACCAGCAAGATCTTCATGGACAGATATTCTTCAGTCTTATCCCCGTCAGATTATTGTATATCTGATGAGAGATATTTTAATAAAACCTGATGAAAGCTATTCCATTTGACGATGTCCGATTAGTCGGTATATTCAACTTTCCTCCTGTTGAGAGATATCTCATCCCTGCCACCAATTGTTTGTCACATCTTAGGATATGTGCCATTTCCAATGATGCGATAACGGGATCTTAGATGTGTCACGTTCAATGATCCATGGTAAGGGGATCCTGAATGCGATGTTGTTGTGAGTGTGTCTCTCATATGGTTAAGGGAGTTGAAATCCCAGGATAATTAGCTGCTAACTGCGCCTGAAGATCTGTCTGTGGGTTGATAGTTGTCATCGAATGATTTCCTTCGCGAGGTTTGCATTTTAGGTGAAATGATGGACACCTGATATTTGTGATAATAAGTATATGATTTTATTTAAATAATAAATGTTGTTACAGACAGGAAATAGAATATGTATCGCGAAGTTATAGACTTTTGATATGTCTCACTATCTCACTCCTAATTATACAATCTAATTATACTTATCATTCTTCACCCTTATTCTTCCGCTCTTAGGGGAAGCTTCTTATATAGCAGAAAAATAGATTACATGATTTATCGGGGTCTATCATATGAGTAAGGTTTACAGTTCGCTCCTTATATAGTAAGATATGAAGCGTCTAGCTCGCTTATAATAATGAGTCACGATGACTGTGCGTCTAAAAATAGCTATAACTCTCAGAGTAGAGAATCTATGTCGCTAGTGAAGAGATCGAATGATCTAAGCATGGTATGAGTCAGTGCTATGGTGAAGCTTATTCTATTGTGAGAATGATATTCTTTTAAGAGAAAATTTTAATAATTTCATTTGTCTTAATACGTTAATTAATATTAAACGTGCTTTACATTTGATTGGTCGGTTCCTTATCATTATTATTAAATTGATTTACATTGTTTCAAAGTAGCATTATACGTGCTACTTTTAACGTTAACTTTTGTTTAACTTGTCATCATGGATAATAAAAAAAATATCTTTCTCGTCATTTTACAATATTAATGTTATATAATTAATTTGAATCCACTTTCATATAATAGAGTATATAGTTGTTTTATATATAATAATAAATGGTTGTTGTATATTTTTTTTGATAAAACCTGGCTGAAAAATATTAAACAGTTGATTTGGAATTAGATATTGATGGTGTTCTTGTCTAATGAAAAATTTTTGAGGAGGTTCTTACATGGATTGATGGTCTATTATAATTTGACAAACTATGATGATTAATAAAGTATAAACAATTGAATAATCTTCCTTTGTTTGTTTATTAGTTCCACTATTCATGCGGCTTCAGTAAGGTAAAGTGATTCGTCGTGCACACGAGATCTGTTGATCGTTTGTATACTTTGGTTTTATCAATAATCATTTATTTATGAATTTATTACTTTTAAATGATCGCGGGATTTATTCATAATATTTATAGTCTTATTATAGAATTTTTTCGTCGAGATGTCTGATTAATTCGAGAAGAAGAGTAGATTAATCAAGTCACTAGGCTATCCATGCTCTGATTGGTTGATTCCTTTTGTTAGTGGAAGTTATAATAAATAGTATAGGATTTTGAAGGATTTGTCTTCGTTGGTATCTTTCAGATGAATTTTTGGTTAGGAATTGAAATTTGAGTTTAGTAGATGTTGAGGTATGAATCAAGTTTAAAGTATGTATAAAGGATAAAATTTATTATTTGGCATTATTCTTTTGCATTTAGTTTTATGATGTAATTTACTAATGTTTGTAATTTGTATAAAAGATTATAAGAAGGTAACTAAATTCCTAGCCTTTTGATTGGTCAGTATCTTTCAAGGATTAAATCCTTGTATTTGATCATTAAATTAGAACATATGGTATGATTCTGAAACTCTCTATAACAGAGTTCTGGCAGTCTTTCTGGTTATGTTCATGAAGATTTCCTGAAGAATTATTAAGTTAATAAAGTAATAAAAAATAATGAACCAATAGGATTGCTGAATGAGAGTCAACTGTTTGAGACGGTAATGTACGAGGTTTATTCTGTAAGTATGAGAGAGAGGAGTGATGCAAGGTTAATACAGTAACTTATTTAATGTGAATAGTGAGAATAATAATAGAAATAATAAAAAAAATAAATAAATTTCAATTCAAGTAGTCGCATGACGTGATATACCACCTTGATCAAAAAGTTCCCGGAATTATCACCAGGTGATGCCGCTGAGTCAGCTGATTTGAATTCTGGTTTTTTGGTTAGGTTGCCACATCTATCATTGACATTCCCACCAAATTTTATCACCATAGCTTGATATTTGTAAAAGTTACGCTGTAAAGTCTTGAGTACATCTACCTCTGCACGTATTTTCGATTTTTTATAGTTTTAAAAATGGAGTGGATTTTGCACCATGATAACGCACAGTGCCATCAATATCTGTGAATTTTTGATCAAGAACGAAACGAATACCATCCAACAGCCATCGAATTCACCTGATATGGCTCCCTGCGATTTTTTTCTGTTCGGTCGAGTCAAAAAATCATTACGGGGAACGCATTTTAACAGCCGAAAGGAGGTAATGAAAAAATCGAAGATGGCTCTGATGGCTATATCGACAATAGAGTTCCAGAAATGTTTCGAGAGCTGGATCAAGCGCTGGCATAAGTGCGTTGCAGTCGATGGGGAGTACTTTGAAGGGGACAATATCACTTTTGATGAATAAAATTTGTATTTTGAATTTTCTGAATGAATTCCGGGTACTTTTTGATCAAGGTAATAACACTACTATGGTGCCTGTCTCGTCCATATCTTCTTCGAAATCATATCGTAGTTGCCTTCCACAATCATTCGTGATTTCGTTAGAAAGTCTATTCCCAAGATAATCTTATAGGCTATACGTTCCACAACGTAAAATTGACTGAATCTTCTCTCTTCAAATTCGAACAATACTCGCACTTTATTGGCAATCACTGCGCCTCGCTTCGAGAATGAAACTCTTATGAAAATTTCCTTATAGGTACTACCATGATATATTCATCTCCTCCGTAGCCCATACTAACTTATCGTACTAACGCCGCCTTAATTACAGTGGAAATCTGGCCCGTGTCGATTAAAGTCTTCATCGTTATCACACGGAATTTCAATTACACAATGGACATCGCTAGTATTCTCATCACTGCCGTCTGCTCCTTCTTCATTTTTTCGATCACATCCTCTATCATTCTTTTAAGCCTGATTATGCTAACTGTATCTTCGTTTTCTTCTCATTTCACATTATCACGATAGCCAACGGTGTTCTAGTCATGCGTCTTCCTGCGTTCCGGGTTATCTCCCGACTAATCTCCCATGATCTGATTCCTATCTTGACATACATATTTCTTTTGCGATCTCGAAACATGTTCCTTGACTGCGTCTCCCTTTGTTTCTCTTCAACAAGATCGTTTCTTACTGCGTCTATCGTCACGATCTATCGGCGCATCATTCCGTCTTCTCCTTGATTCTCTCCATTTTGGAATGTAAAATGCTTCGTAGACACGTGGATTCCATGTCGCACTACCTCGTGTCATTTGCCATTCTCCATTCTCGTCGTACATAGGATAAGTCGCTGGCTAGCTGTCCTCGGATCCACTTGAACTACTCCCATGGTTCCTTTTCTCTGCTCAACGTCATTTTGATTTCTGCCACCGCCCTTCGCGATTGGCTTCTCTCACTCTCTATACTGGTTAATAACTGATCAAGTCTCTCAAATTACTAACAGTTGTCGTTCTTATCTCGCGTGCGAGATCCATGTGAAAATGTCCTTGATCGCCCTTATGATTTCGTGTTCGTTCATCGGTGGGAATAATAATTTTGCCTGTCGCACCTGTTCCAGCGCGTAATCGGCCATAGTTATTCTTTTCTCGAATCTATATCTGCCCGTGTAAATTCTCTACCGGAATCTTGCTTGCTTCTCCTCGCCCCAGAAATGTTCTTTCGTCCAAGAAGGTCTTGGCTTCTCTCACTCTCTATACTGGTTAATAACTGATCAAGTCTCTCAAATTACTAACAGTTGTCATTCTTATCTCGCGTGCGAGATCCATATGAAAATGTCCTCGTACGAGTCTGGTTGATTCAATTCGAATCAGACCGCCGCGTTATCCTTCAACGCGCGTCCAAAGTAGGAGTCTGTCGCGTTCTTCCACATCCTCGTAATCGACTATGCTTTTAAAACGATTGACGAACCTCTTCTACCTGCACTGTCTTCTAATGAAGCTCAAGTCTTCAAACAGGTTTTTGAGCCATCCTCCTCTCGGAAGTTTTATCCTCAATGATCTGTTTGTGTCATTTATCTTTCTATCCTCCTAGATTCCTTGATTCTCCTGCCTCTTCGTTTTGTCGCGCTCTATACATTAATTAGTCTCTCCTCCCTAATCTGCGATTGAATTCGTGGATTTTCCACCGTTAATTGTTTCACTGCCTTGTTACATGCCTCTTACGCTACGTAATATCATCCATGACCAAACGCTCCAAAATTATGTTGACGAGATGAGAAATTCTCCTCCCACTTATTAGCACGTAGTGCTTCTTCTTGCGATGTGTCGGTTTTGACTCGCCTTTGCCGATAATTCTTTCGAATTACTCCATCTGGTAATTACTGCGGCTAGAACATTATTGATGCTCGCCGTACTATCTCCAATCAATCTCTTCTGAACAGGTCACTTGTCCGGCGTTGATCTGCTTCAACGAAGAATCCAATACGCTCGTTCGCATTACCTGCGATCCTATCACACCCACAGTAGTCGTCGTCGCTTCAAAATGTTCGAGTCAAATTATTTCGCGGACTCTTCCGCATCTCAATTTTTCTTTCGTCTTGGGAGTATTGTGCAGTCCATTATCCTTGCACATTTTAATATTTTCGCAAATTTTATTCGCACATTCGCGATTTTGCATCATTAATCAGACTAATTCGCCGTTTACTTAACTGATCATTGTTCAAATTCACTTCCGCCTTAATGCTCAAAGTATTCTTTCATGTTATTCTTTCACGCAATTACGTATCAGTCCATTAGTTTATGCGATCTCTGCTTCGCTAGTGCTTGTTTTTCGCGTCACGCTTCTATCATGCATCCTTCTCGTGACTTCACTATTCGCACTATCGCGCCAAAACATTCCGTTGGAATGTTCCATCAACGGCTAAATTTCAATTTCCTGTCTATTCATAGCACTTTAACGACCGTTAATGTTCCGCTACTGTTTCTAATTACGCTTTGCGAACCATTATTTCACTGCCTGGTTTTTCCGCTATAGGATCACCTCTTCGATCCTTGCTCTAATGACTATCGTCATGCCGCGAAAAAAGGGTATAAGAACCGATTTTAATTTACGAATACAACAACCAGTAGATGGCTCTAGTATCGTACGGGTGGGGAGGACGTCACAGACGTTGAGAAGGGGGAAGTGCGTCACCAAAGGTCTGTAGTAGAAGGAAAGAGGAGGTTTGTTTCTTCTCTCTCTCACTCGTTGCGTTCTCTCTTTAACCTATTGTCTATCTCTCTCTCTCACCCATTGTAAAATACAATTCTCTTTGTCCCATCCGTTGCAATCATATATTTATTATTTGCGCTCTTTTTTCCTTCCATTGCACTCTCTCTTATGTTTTCTTTTCTTCTTTCCCATGCGATTTTATTAAATAGATATGATATCTATTTTATATTTCTTTTAATAATATGACTTAGCATTTAATTTTAATAATATTTTATATAATAATCTATCTCTTACTATCTATATTTATTATCTTTTCTCTCTTTTTCTTCCGTTGCATTTTCTATTCAACTCTCACGTTTTGTTTCTTTTCTTGCACACAAAGATTTAAGATTTTTATTCTACCGAATTAATGAATGTAAATCAAACATTCAATGAGAGCGATGATACCTTAGATGTCATGATAACGTGGGCATGCGTGATGTAACATGAAACCAAGGAATGAGCGAAGGAAAAGATAATGGGAAGATAGCGATAATTCCATATCCCGGATATATGATACAATTTAAATATACATATATTTTAGCTCAGTTTTTTATAAAATAGAATGAAAAATATTTATTACTATACATATAACTTATTTATTTCTATACATATATGATATAATTATAAATTTATGTTTCTTTCACGAGAGATCTCAGGTCTTTCTACTATCATCGTTATCTTCCTTCCTATTCTCAATGAACGGCTTGCCATCGTTCATCAGACCCTTCACATTCTTCTACTTTATCGATTGTTTGCATAATCGCAGCATCTGCACAATCTCTGAAACATACAATAGTAAGACTTAAATAGTATAAATTAATTAGATCTCATCTCATATGCACATGGAACATTTATCGCATGCAAAATAATAAGAGTTTGATCATGTTCAGAGCACTGCTGCGCACGAAATTTCATACACGTTGATATCTACATTCCGACTATCATATCGAATCTAACGCGAAGTCACAATGTTCCACGTCAATGTCTATGATCATACTTACATTGTTCCTAACAACTGATGTTTCTGAGCAATGCGGACATTAATCTGCAGTAAATCAGGTGCGTTCCAAGTGATGTTAGTAAACGTCTATTCGTTGCACAGTAGCTGTAATACTCCGGTTCTATTGAAGATTCGAAGCTTTCGCTTATAATATACCCATAGCGTTCGAGAGATTATTACATACACAAGATTAACCAATAGCCTAACCGACTGATAGAGTTTGCTTTTAAGAAAGACTATAAACAATTTGACTGAAATCTTTGTCTACTGAGAGAACGAAAAAAATTATTGTTGTCTAGAATTTAGATGTAGAGTACAGATATATGCTTGTAACAAAAAAATTTAGACTCATATCATCATAAGTATATTGTTTTCATATCTGTTCGTCTATCGTTTTTTCATTACCAAAAAAGGTTAACGAAAAATGTATTTCTTTTTCTTTTGAGAAATTCCAAGTTACCTGACATGAAGGAAATGAGTCATCTATGAAAATGAGTCATTCCCATTATTATTATTGAATACACATCAAAACATCACTTTATTAAACTAAGTATATCATAATAATACTGAATAGTTATTATCATTGACAGATTCTTAATTACAGAGAAATGGGGGGGGAGAAGAAATTAAAATGCATTTAAAAAATCTCATACTTTATTTTTCAAACTTAATGTATTTTTTCTGACGTTGCGGCTACCAGTTGTAGTTTTAAATACATTCTGTAACGCACAATTCTTAATGTTGTCCACATCGTACAGTATTAGTAACATCTAGATTATGTATAGAATCTATATCTTCGTAATCAGCATTCAGAGTCTCAATTGTCTAGTCATCGCTATCAAGTATACCAACCAGAATTTAATGTTTTTCATATCCTTTATAAGAGTCTTATTGTCGTCATTCTCTTCCGCACCAATTACAGCTTATAATCAGGCGTTTCGTCATGCTGTACGGAATCATCTTCCCATTGCAATTAAGCATTCAGCCAGGAAGCGCAGTCTTTTTCGGATTTTGCCAAAAAATTCCATGGCATGGGTCATAAAAATGTTATAAGAGAATGGCTCCATTTCTCAATACCTTCCTTTACGATAAATTTTCTACCAACGATCCTTGTACAAATAATCAAATTAGGCATGCATTAAAAAAGCATGTTTTCCTTATGTCATTGTGTCTAACGATATTTCAAAGAGATTTTAAATCGATTCCAGAGATGACATACGTCCCTTTGTTATTGAATATTGTCATGCTTATTGAATATAGACTAAAAATGAAGATTTACTTACAATATTGTTACATTAAAGATTCTTTAAATTAATTATAAATGCGTACGCTTTATAAATACGTAAGTTATGATGTAATTTTTTATTACTGAATGCAAAAACGGTTACATCATGACATTTCTCAACGCAATCTGAGTTTCTTTCACTTAATCCGAAGAATTCGTTACGTCTATATTTTAACATTAATAAATTTCACATTATATTACAGATATGATGCATCTTCAAATCATAATAAAAAAAATGTAATTCTAAATGAATGAAGTATAAAATGCTAAAACGAATAATATGTTTTAATGTTTTCGTGCAAACGTTCGCTATCGAAATCTAAGTTATCTTGAATTCATTACTCGTATAACTTTAATGTTAAAAATGTTATGAATTCTTTTTAAAGATATAAGAGACTAACATTGTTGATAAATCTAAACTGTCAAAAAATAAATATTTACATTATTTCTTCGAAACGCTCTTGCACGGTCTATGTCCTGTTATAATACCAAATCATTGTTTAATAACAACAATCATTTATTATTATAATAGAATTAAAATCAAATTGCTGCAAAGTATAGTTCTGTCTCATTATTGTGATCAATAACAAACTTTCTACAGACACAACAGTAAATTCGTGACATTAGCTATACAGTTTTCAAATTTATTTCATATAATTATACGTTATTAATTTAGTTCCTTTTTCTTATACCTTTATCTTATTAAATGTACAACTTTTCTTCCGCCGTTTTCCTATAGATGGCTTTAGCGGTAAGTGGTGGTCGAAATAAATAGATCATAGACGTCATACAATAAACTTGGGCATCTGTCAACATAATCCCATAGAAACATTAGTCGATTTGTGTCTGCATCATAAAGTTATTCTCGATTGAAAATGTCAGTTTACGAGTCAAATTCTCGTCATTTGCGGGAGGTTTTAATTTTTTGCTTCAATATGAAGAAATCTGCGGCTGAGACTCATCAAATGCTCTCAAATACTTATGGTGAGGCCGCTATTAGTGAAAGAACGTGTCGTGAGTGGTTTCAACGCTTCAAGAACAGTGATTTTGACGTCGAAGACCGGCATAGCGGTGGAAGAGAGAAGGTTTTCGAAGATGCAGAATTGGAGGCATTACTTGAGCAAGATTCGTGTCAAAATCAAGAAGAATTGACACGATCATTGGGAGTGACTCAACAAGTCATTTCAAAACGCCTCAAAACCATGGGAATGATTCAGAAGCAAGGAAATTGGGTGCCGTACGAATTGAAGCAGAGAGATGTTGAACGGCGTTTATTTGCTTGTGAACAGCTGCTTGAAAGGCAAAGACGGAAGAGATTTCTGCATCGCATTGTGACTGACGAAAAATGGGTTCATTACGATAATCCCAAGCGCAGAAAATCATGGGGAGTTCCCGGCTTCCACGTCGACGGCCAAACCGAATATTCACGGCTCCAAGGTCATGCTCTGTATTTGGTGGGATCAGCTCGGCGTAGTGTATTATGAACTGTTAAAACCGACTGAAACAATCACAGGCGATCGGTATCGAATGCAATTGATGCGTTTGAGCCGAGCATTGAAAGACAAACGGCTGCAATACAATGAGAGACACGATAAAATGATTTTGCAGCATGACAATGCTCGACCCCATGTTGCGAAAGTGGTCAAGACTACTTGGAAACGTTGAAATGGAAAGTCCTACCCCAACCGCCATATTCTCCAGACGTTGCTGCCTCTGACTATTATTTGTTTCGATCAACGGCCTGGCTGAGCAGCACTTCCGGTCTTATGAAGAAGTAAAAAATTGGATCGATTCATGGATAGCCTCAAAAGATGACCAGTTTTTTCGACGCGGGATTCGTACGCTACCCGAAAGATGGGAGAAAGTAATGACCAGCGATAGACTTTGAATCATAAATGTATAACCAGTTTTTTACAATAAAGCCTCGAATTTCGGAAAAAAAACGGCGGAAGCAAAGTTGTATACCTAATATATATATATATTTATTTATTTATTTACATGTCTACTGGTCAGGGTAGCGGAAATAAAAACATATTAATGCGAGATAAAATACATTTTATTTAAAAATCTTACAATTCTTCTTGGGGCTCGTAATTACTAGTTAAATATTTTAAATACATTTTGCAAAGCACAATTCTTTGCATGTTTTTCACATCGTATGATATTACAATCATCCAGATTAGTTAAAGAGTCCATGTTTTCGTAAACTGCATCCAAGGTCTCGATGTACATGCGTTCGCTCATCTACAAGCAAGTTCCACAGTAACGTTCGTTTCTCCCGTCCCATGACATACACGATAGCATCATCTTTAAATCGCAATCGTGATCAGGCGTTTCATCTCGTTATATGGGACCATCCCATCTTTCCATCGCAACCCATGGTGATAAGAATTCATCAGGAAGCGCAAGAACCTGTCGGATCTTATGAAAAATTTCCGTGGCACAAGACTCGTAAAAATGTAAGAATGTAATGAGTAAGAACGGTTCCCTATTTCAGCACCGCTATTTCTTTAACGATAAATTTCTTGTTAACGACGAATCCTTGCAGATCCTCAAACGTTGCTATGATCATGATGAGCAATTCTTCAAGATTGTGCTTCATCCCTATTTTTCTCTCCCTTTTAACGTTCTAAATATTTGCTGACCTTATTTACATTTAATTTTGCGCACTATGTTGGACAACGGACAGTACTTGATTACACATATATGATAAGGCAATAGGCAGGCACATTTCCCTTGCAGTCAAATTCTATGCGTACACAGTGTTCTTGACGGATTCGTTTTGTCGCGTGTAATCAATGACGGACAAAAGGTTTTTTCTCGATAAACGAGAGCAGCGTTTCAAAGCAGTTGATTCCATAATATGTTTTACATGCACATACATATCAAACAGGATGCATATCTTTTTTTGCCAAAATCCAGATTTCATCATACGAATAAAATTCTGAATTTAGATATACTTTCACGTTACTCAAATTACAATCATCGAACACGCTAACATCTTATGACATGACATTCTTTTAACCGGTCTGCAAAGATAATATATCGCGATTTCTCAAGTTGAATCACCGTTTTGACAACCCATGAATGCTTTGTCGTAATAGAGGATCGTACAAATCCCACGAGCGCAAACTCATACTCAGATAACGATCGTTTTCCAATGCTCACAGCATTGATAATTTAATGATCTTGTTTAACGCAACGTGAGGCATCCGCTACTGCATTTTGAATAATTCAATTTCAGCCTCCGTTACAGGATTTCTCACCAAGCAATTCTAATCATTGCGCAATCGTATTAAAATCAATTCGTGGCGAGCGTTGACGACCACACATTTATAATGCAAAAGCCCAACAACATGTTGAGCGGTACGTAAAAATTAAAGTATCCTCCTTCCGTGTCGGATGTAGAATTCCATCCTGCGTTCAAGGCAATCAAAACTTTGTCGTACGTCATTGACGTATAGTTCTTGGTACTAGTTCTAACGTTTCTATTACAATCAATTTCCACCGTTAAGTTCATCGAATTTCATCAAACATGAACGCCACGCAATTATTTCCATGCGTCGTCGACATTTGATCATTTTTCTTCTTTGCCATCAATCTTCCTTCGAGTAGAGAAAATTGTCGCATGGCAAATTGTCATATGTACAAATCCTACTGCTGTATAGTAGGTATCTTGTCGCTATGCCGTAAACATAGTGTTGGCATATGGATGTACGTGTGAGTTTCAATCTTGATGCGATCATCAAAGATCGGCTTACTGGTAATATCAACCATTTCGTACGACGATACCCAATGACTTTAAGAATGCAATGTTGGATACAGTGAGTTTCTTTCCAGGTCTTTACAGTAAAAGATGTATCTCTCGTCTGTTTCGGCTGTTCGTTCAACACAAGCATCTCACGTTAGAATCGCCATATATGCAATCTAACTGTGATCTTTTCTCCGCGAAAATCAAGCAATCGACCATCTTGGTCCACGCGAATCGTCAGATCTGTAATGCTTTGTACAACGATCGGAAGGTAAATGCGACCTTTCCGAGCTCATATCCCGGCGGCACGCTCGGCGAAAATTTTTGTACCGTGTGCACGCACCCGCGATCACGTTGCATTCGATACATATGATATTCACATTGATATTTATCGGCACGTGTCACTGCCACGGTTTCAGCATGCGATTCGACGAAAATCCCAACAGCGAGCCAATGTTGTGAGATTTTGCAAAATTTATCCGATAGGCGCATTTGATCTCTCTTCTCATCATATTGTTGTTGGCGCGAATAATCAAGCGAATAAGTCAGCAGGAACTCTTCATCCTTTTTGCCCTTCTCATCGTGAGAACATAAAATTTCAAGTTTCAAATATCGCTTTATATCATGCAGTTCGTACGATTCTTCGAGAATGACAATTTCTTCATTACCATAGTAAAACTTGTTTGTTGAATCTACATTGACTAGAGTATAATATGTTTCAAAGTCCGTCAAACCGAGCTCGCAATTGCCGTCACTCAAATCTATCGAAAGTAGTTCACGGCGAGGACGCTACCGACTCTTGCCGGTAAACGTTAGCGTAAACGTTAGCGATATGATTCAAACGAGTTAAACAGTGCAATGTCGGTCCTTAAATTTCTTGTCAACCGTTCGTAGAAACTGTAGACAAAGTTGCCCGCAATTATTCGAACTGTAATATTGATAAGGCGTGTGATTGTACTGTGTGTGATTGTACTATATACTAGATTACACTGTTTGCCGGATACAAGTTCTTTCGGTAGAAGATTGTCGAAACTGTCGAAGTACATGAGGTGATTCCCTCTTTTCGCATACTTTTTATCCAATGTGTATCACGTCTCTTGGCATTGTCCCAGATTTACGATATCGCTCTCGTTTTGACATACTCCTTTTTATCGATAATGTAGTACGCATAAAGATGTCTCAAAAATATGGAATGCGCATAAGGTTTGCAAGTTATTGCATCGGTAATTCTCCCTTCGCATTTTTAACGTTTCATCGATTTTTTTTTCTACTCGCGATTCCTTGTCCGCGTTTGTAGGGAGCAAGATAAACACCGCGGCCTTCCATGGCACGATTATGATTACAATTCTTCCTTGTTGAATTGAATCCTTCGCGATAATGCGTTTCCGCGCTTTCTCGGTGAGTATATATCAACCACGTGTTGTTCAGCGAGATCATTGCTGTACGAATACATTGTGCGCTTGCGACACGCAGCATCCAATTAATTCCTTGAGTCCTATCATCTCTAGCCAATCGCTTTTCTAATCGCATTCCCGGACTGCAAAACTGATATCCTGGAATATGTAGTTCGAAAGGAAATGTGTTTATCGCATGATTTAACAAGCCTCTCGACGAGATTCACTGCAATTCTTTATCAAAGAACGTAGAACCATCGATATACGTTTGACTCGGTAAATTGTAATGTTTCAGACGGTATCGTCATACCTCCGAATCTGCGCGTATATGTTCAGGTATCCCACAATAAATCAGTGCAATTTTCAAACTCTCGCAACAGTACAATTTTCGGTATGCATTCCAGTTCTTTTGAGGTTAAACTGTGCAGATCATCCGACGCGACGAGAAATGATTACTGATTGATTTCACTCTACACAGCTCTATAAATAGGTTCACTCGCGATATCATTTTCAGTATTTTATGGAAAGAGAAAATATGCAGTTCGCGCGCCAGCCATAGGCGATCAAAGTGACGAATCTTGACGGCAAAATGCAAATAAAGAGACACGCAAGCATAGCGACATGCTACCTGCATCTATACGTACTGTCATCTATATGTACTTGAAGGACCGTCAAATTGCGGCAAGACGAACGTATTGATAAGCCTGTTGGAAAGTTCGCACGGCGTATGATTCGAGACATATACTCGAAATCGCTGCAAACAACCGAAATATAGCAAATTTGTTAGCATCAATCGAGAAAATCGGTTATTTTACACGTACATTCTCCAATAACAGTGACGTCATTCCACCGAGCGAGGCGCTTCCGAATTTCATTTCTATCTTTGATGACATGGCATATGACAAACAGAAGTAGAAACGCGGTAAGAGATTTTGCAATAAGATGAAATGCGGATGTCGACTGCTTCTATCTCTATCAGACATATGTAAAGTACATTATACATGACAATTCAAATCTATTGATCCTGTTCAAACAGAATGGTGCCAATCTGAAACACGTGTACAACGATTACGTAAATATCGATATATTCTATGATTTCTACGATTTATATCGTAAACGTTGGCAGTAAAAGTATGGATTTCTAGTGATTCACAAGGACAGTGCGCTTACCGATGCGCGATACAGAAAAGGATTTAATGACTTTGCAATATCATGATATGATCAGTTCCTCCTCGTACATTGATATGAACAGCAAAGATCGTGAAAAGATAACTAAGCAGATTGCGAAAACGCGTGATTCAATTCGCAAAAAGTCGCGCTTTGAAGACTGATAAAATGGAGAAGGATATCCCATTGAAAATTAGGTGTACAACTTTGCTTCCGCCGTTTTTTTCCGAAATTCGAAGCTTTATTGTAAAAAACTGGTTATACATTTATGATTCAAAGTATTGTCCATCGCTGGCCACTACTTTGTCTCATCTTTCGGGTAGCGTACGAATCCCGCGTCGAAAAAACTGGTCATCTTTTGAGGTTATCCACGAATCGATTCAATTTTTTACTTCTTCATAAGACCGGAAGTGCTAGTCAGCCAGGCCGTGTGCCATTGATCGAAACAAGTGATAGTCAGAGGGAGCAACGTCTGGAGAATACGGCGGGTGGGGTAGGATTTCCCATTTCAACGTTTCCAAGTATGTCTTGACCACTTTTGCAACATAGGGTCGAGCATTGTCGTGCTGCAAAATCACTTTATCGTGTCTCTCGTTGTATTGCGGCCGTTTGTCTTTCAATGCTCGGCTCAAACGCATCAATTGCGTTCGATACCGATCGCCTGTGATTGTTTCAGTTGGTTTTAACAGTTCATAATACACTACGCCGAGCTGGTCCCACCAAATACAGAGCATGACTTTGGACGTCAAAATCACCGTTCTTAAAGCGTTAAAACCACTCATGACATGTTCTTTCACTAATAGCGGCCTCACCATAAGTATTTGAGAGCATTCGATGAGTCTCAGCCGCAGATTTCTTCATATTGAAGCAAAAAATTAAAACCTCCCGCAAATGACGAGAATTTGGCTTGTAAACTGACATTTTCAATCGAGAATAACTTTATGATGCAGACACAAATCGACTAATGTTTCTATGGGGTTATGTTGACAGATGCCCAAGTTTATTGACATCTATGATCTATTTATTTCGATTACCACTTACCGCTAAAGCCATCTATAGGAAAACGGCGGAAGCAAAGTTGTACATCTAATACTTCAAACCTATTATCGAATCGCTGAAACAGAAGTTGAAAATACTGTTGAATCCTCCAAGGATCCTATTATAACATTCTTTTCAAGAGAAGACGAGAAACGAAAACCCAAAAGAAACCCACGATTGAGTGCTTTGTACGACAATCCTATACAGATTTCTACGCTGTGAAATCAATGTTGAGTCAATCGAAAACCGTACCATCTACTTTAAACGAAGTGTTTGAAGTAATACAACCGCGTGATTTATCGTATGACCACGCTTCCACCGTCGAAGAAATTTTCGAGATTGCAAATGAACTGCTCGTAACATCTTCGACATATGCTTCAAACTTGAGAGGCAAGAAAAACATGCAAACTGTTCATTAGGACAGAAATATCTGAAAGCGGTCTTGAGCGATAAGAAAGTCAACATTGACGTTTGTATGGAGTCTATTTTAGCGACGATCCTTAATGATAAACATATTACTTTGCACAAAAATGATGATATAATTATAGATGAGAAAATATACGATGGAACACCGGGCTTGTACGAGTTAATTTTCATGAAATTTCCCAACGAAAGTATCTGTACTGATGATGACGTACAGACTTACAAGAACATTCTGCTGATGACAAATGCTCACCGGCGCAGTCATAGCCCGAGTAATTAAGTAATGGATAATAAGGGATACAAGTATAAGAATGTAATAGCACCATTGGTGTCGAATAAAAAAGTTGGAACAGGAATAAACAAAAGAGTCGATTTACCGCGTATGATGACGCTAAACGATAACAAAATCGATTATATTCATTGGGATGATCCAAATGAAATTGTGGATCGTCTGCGATTGCTCGAGGCCTCGCGCCAAGCGGGTCACAATAGTCATGACAATGAGATCCTATTGATTATCGAAGAGCTGCGCGAAGTCGGTCTGATTATAAATTAACCTCGCTCTACACACGTTCAGTTGACATCGCAATGCCGACACAACAAGTTTGAACTATCGCTTGGAGGAGGAAGCGAATCGCACTATCAGTGGCATGGATTGCTCAGAAATTACGTGCGTGATAACGCTCTTTGCATAGTCGCAGCTAACTTTGACGCAAAGTCGCGCAAGATTTGAGTAACGCTGCCGGTGAATGATGCTGACGCAGCAAACAAATGATATATGCAGCAGAGTTTCAAGATTTGAAAGATTGTCTGAATGAAATCGAGAGAAAGATTGCGGCCTTACAAAATAATGTGCAGGTTATACGAACTTGAAAAGATGATTCGAGGAGTGTATTGTGCTAAATGATTATCCGCAATGTCTGCTGGTTGATGAATTGCACGCTCCAGCGAGAAGAAATTTTTCATGAAGACACGTCAGACATAGTATGCGGATGCGATGACCTGTGGCAAACGGATGTGGTCGAGATGTATCCTTATACACGATTCAACAGAAGTTACCACTACATTCTCAGCGTTGTCGATGTGCTGAGTAAGCATGGGCCGAATCGCTCAAAGCCAAGAGCGGGAACGAGGTGACGAAGGCGATCATAAAGATAATTCGATGGAATGTCCGAAAATTTTGCATACTGACAGAGAAAAGGAATTTTACAACTCGGATGTGCAAAAACTCTTGAAGAAGCACAACATCAATCATTATTCTATGTATTCCATAATGAAGGCCTCGGTCCTTAAACGGTTTAACCGTACATTGAAGAACGACATGAAAACAATTTACGCACAATGGAAATTACAAATGAATCGACATCCTGTCGCGTCTCGTATCAAATTACAATGCACGCAAGCATCGAACAATTGATATGCATTACCCTGCGATCGTTGATAGGCTCTTAACTGTTTATCGCATAAAGATTATAACACTCGCGCGATACAAAGTGGATGATTCGATACGCGTGAGCAAATTCAAAACGGTCTTTGATAAAATTTACACACCGAATTGGAGCACGGAAGTGTTTAAAATTATCAAAGTGTAACGAACTAATCCAGTGACGTATCTTCTGGAAGATTCTCGCGGAGAGTCTATTGCTGGAGGATTCTACGAATTGCGTCGTTAATCCCGACGTACATCTCGTCGTTGCACAAAAGAGAAAATGAGATTTACGTGAAATGATTGGGATTTCACAATTCGCACAATTCGTGGATACATAAAGACAATATGTTGTAAAACTTATATTTATAAAAATACGTATAAATACGTATTATAAATACGTATTAAACATATTATAAATATCATGTACATTGATCGTTTACATATTATACATATTAAACGATTAGATCGCATAATGGAGTGCTCACCTGGATTGCGATGGGAGGACGGGATGGTCCCGTACAGCGAGGCGAAACGCCTGATCATGGCGACTATTTGAAGATGATGTTATCGTGTTCGTTAAGGAACGCGAGAAATTAACGTGACTATGGAACTTGCTTCTGGACGATGAGTAAGAACGCATATACATCGAAACATTGGATTTACGAAGACATGGAATCTTTAACTAATCTAGATAATTGTATACGATGTGGTAAACATGCTAAGAATTGTGCTTTGCAAAATGCATTTATAATATTTAACTAGTGATCGCGAAGCCAAGAAGTATTGTAAGATTTTTTTAATAAAATGTATGTTATCTCTCATTAATATGTTATTATTACTGCTACCCTGACTAGTAGACATGTAAATATATATATATATATATATCAGATGTATAAGCTTAAATCCGCTGTTTTTTAGTCAGAAAAACTCATTTTTTTTTCCTAGGAAGCAAAAACAAATTTATTCAAAGTACTTGCCTTCGCTAACTATACATTTTTCACATATTTCGGACAATTTGTGTATACCACGCCAAAAAAATTCCTCATCTTTCGAGGCAAACCATTCATCAAGCCATTTTCGGATGTCTTCGTAAGAATCAAAGTGCCGTCCAACGAGCGCGTGGCCCATTAACGAAAACAAGTGATGGTCAGAAGGTGTCAGGTCTGGTGAGTAAGCGGGATGGGGTAGCACTTACCAGTTGAGTGTCTCCAAGTAGTTTTGGACCATTGTTGATGTGTGCGATGGTGCGTTGTCGTGGAGGAAAATCAACTTGTCATGTCTTTTCCGATAATGCGACCTTTTTTCATGCAGAGCACGATGCAATTTGATCAGTTGTTGGTGGTAGCAGTGAGCATTAACAGTTTCACCAGATTTTAACAGCTCGTAATAGATGACACCCTCCTGATCCCACCAAACGCACAGCATCGTCCGTCCGAAGCGATTTGGTCTTGAGGAAGATGTTGATGGTTGGGCGGGATCAATTCAAGATTTCTTGCGTTTTTGGATTCTGAAAATAGATCCATTTTTTATCGCTTGTCATAATCTGATGCAGAAACGACTTTCTTTTTTGTCGGGCAAGCAGAATTTGGCATGTGTTTTGGCGTCGCTCCATCTGCCTATTATTCAGTTCATGCGGCACACATTTTCCAATCTTTTGAATCTTCTCCTTCTTGGCCGCATGGAAATGGCTGCTTGAGAAACACCCAATTGCTCGGCAAGCATTTTATGAGATTGGGTATCGTCCTTGTCCAAAAGAGCCTGCAATTGACAGTCCTCAACCTTCCTGGGCCGAATTTCACGCTTCTTGTCACTCAGGTCAAAATTGTCGTCATTGAATCGGCAAAACTAATCTCTGCACGTTGTTTCCGATAAAGCATTGTCGCCTCCACAAGCATTCGATGCGATTCGGTAGCCGATTTCTTCAAATTGAAACAGAAAAGCAAAGCTTCCCGCTTTTATGCTTTTTTTTTAGCAAAAAACTAGACGTGATTACGAAAGAAAAAAATGTATGTTGTATGAAATTGCTGATAATGTGCACTGGTTAATGTTGACAGATCAAACATATAAAAAAAGTGTGTTGTGTGCCCAGGATAGCTTTGTACGCTCACTAATGCCATCTATGAGCAAACAGCGGATTTAAGCTTATACACCTGGTCTTTCAATAAGGATGCTCGATTTTTAAATGTAAATAAAACAAGTTATGTGTGAGATATCCACTCAATTTTTTTTTTATTTGAAAGAATATTTTATAGCATTAAGTGTGGAATATAACGTCGCTCAAATGTCCGCCACGACTTTGCGCGGCTTAGTGACACGTATTCGAACGGTCCCATTTTCGATGACTTTCTTGCATAAATCTGGCTGAATTTGCTGGATGGCGTTTGTTATGTTGACTTTGAGAGCATCAATTGTTTGCGGTTTAGACCTCGTATAGACCTGCGATTTAAGATAGCCCCAAAAGAAGAAGTCTAAAGGCGTTAAATCGCACGATCTCGGTGGCCAATTCACGTCGCCGCCGCGCGAGATAACCATGCTCTCAAATCGCTCATGCAGAATGTCCATCGTAGCATGCGGTGTGTGGCACGTAGTGCCATCCTGTTGGAACATGTTATCGGTATCCATATCATCCATTTTAGGTCACAAGAAGTTGCTTATCATCGATCTGTAGTGTTCGTTGACGGTTATGGCAACGCCCGCTTCGTTTTGAAAGAAGTACGGACCGATGATTCCAGACCAAAATCCGCATCAAACAATGACTTTCTCCAGATGTATTTGGAGCTGGTGTATCTCGCGTGGATCATCCCAAATTCGACAATTTTGCTTGTTCACGTATCCATTCATCCAAAAATGGGCCTCATTACTAAAGATGATTTGTTTGGCGAAATTTAACTTCCAACTGCTCCAGAACTCAATCAGCGAACACACAGCGTTGTCTATGATCGTTTACCTTAAGTTTCTGGATCCTTGAATTTTATAGGGGTGCAGATCCCGATGCAAAATTCGCCAAGTTGAAGTCGCAGAAAGGCTAAGTTCTTGTGAACGACGAGAAATTGACCGCCTCGGGTTTTCCCATACACTTTCACGCACAGCAGCAATGTTTTCAGCAGACCTTGCATTTCGACGACGTATTGGTGTTGGCTGATTATTTATCGAACCGATTGACTCGAATTTGGCCACCAAATGTTGAATAGTCAACTCGACAGGACGGTTGTGGCGATAAACGTAATGCGCGAAACGTTTCTCGAAGCACTGATTTTGATAATAAAATTTTATGATTTGCACACGTTGCTCAACACTATGACCTTCCATGATGATTTGCCATACACTACTAAACAATTCACAACAAATTTTACAGACTTTAACAACATAGCTACTGTGATCTAACAAAAGAGTGTCCCTATTAAAAGACTATATATATATATATATATATATATATATAGTAGAGACAGTAGTAGTAAGTAAGTAAGTATACTAACTAACTAAACTAACGTAACTACGTAGTACTTATACGTACGTTACGTAGGTATTCGTTAC
>NW_012130090.1:3792044-3803942 GCF_000143395.1 Atta cephalotes
ACTAACTAACAACTAAACTTAAACTTTAATTAACTTAACTTAAACTAACTAAGTACGTACTACGTGTAGTATAACAAAGAAGTAGTACTACTAATAATATATATATATATATATATATATATATATATAGAGCAGATGGAATTGAAAATGCATCAATAACGATCTGATATCAGTCTGATTGCTGTTTATTTCTGTTAAATATCAATCTGTTACCTGTTTACAGCTGTTAAATATCAGTCCGATAGCTATTAAATATCAATTTGATAAATGTTAAATATTATATAATCCGATAACCTCCTATTCAATAGATGTACGTTTAATTGCGCTTCAATGCGAAGTGCTGCAAGCAATAAAAATACTGAGATGGAATCTTTTGAGCGTGACGTCTTCTCGTATGCTTTTGAGGCATACGCTTTTATTCGAGGCATTGTACTTTTTGGCAATGATATAACAATTTAATAACTGATGATCTAATTGTAACTGATAAATGCTAAAGTTTATTCATAGAATCGTTCGAACGCGTGATATTTTTTTTCAGCTAAGGTATAAACTTTTGACCGGAGCATTATACTTTTCTTTGTATTAAGCAGGGTAGCTTTTTCAACCAAATTGTGCTCCATGTTGTTACTTATGCTGTCGAATTGACTAATGATGTTATTTAACTAAATCTTATTATTTTTATATCATTATGTGCACTACTTTTATTAATGATATTAGATATTTCATGTCCTGAAAAATTTTAAATTATGCTAAAAAAAGCAACTATATTTTGATAAAATTGCGAATGTTGTAGGTGCTATATCAAATTACATTGATCATATCATCGCCAAAGCATATTAATGTCCTTGAAAAAAATTTCTTATATTACGCTGACAAAACAGTTGTATATTAGCTGATATTGCACTATTTGGCAACATCACATTTGTATCAATATTCATGATTATCATTCTTGAGAAATCTTAAATTATGCTGTCAAGGCCATATTGAGTTTGTATAAATATTTTAGATATATGAATATTTTAGATATATCTTGCAAATTTGCTGACATTGCAATTTGCGATGTCAGATTACATTTATGTCATCACCGGATGTCTCTAAAAATCTTTTGTTATAAAATCTAATGTTTGCATTTTTATGTCATTGACCAGAAATGGTCGTATAAATATCTGCGAGTATTTTTTGCGGAAAATTAGTCTGTGTAAAATGGCTAACCGTAATTGTTTATCGCTCCCGCATTTAAGTCGTAACTGGGAATTTGATTTCCGCAATGTATTAATACGCTAATACTTGGTGTTCAAAATACTAAATAGAGCATCAGGGTTACGTTTCAGTAAAAACGTTTAGTAAAATGGAAATCAGAAAATTCTTACTTGTACTCTAGGCACCTGCATGTCTATTATCTATCCGAACTTTAAGTCTGAAGATTCTCCCTGTGATTCTTCCGATAGTGATGAACAAATTATTGCATCGGAAAACATGGATTCATACGCTCAACCATAAGTAATTTCATTTATACTTGTTTGTAAAAAATTTTTCTCTATAGAGAAAAATCTCTATATATAGGTTTCGTTTATTCTCCTCCATTACAACGCGTCTTCAAATAGAATTTGTGAGGCAACATTCATGTTGGAGCAGAAGAGATATTCAAATATAAAAAATATATGTAAAAATAAATAAATAAATATGAATTAATCTAGATCTCTGAATCTGGAACTCTGTGTTCAAAATTATTTATACTCTCTATTATTCCTTTCTATCTCTGCAGCATCGTATTACGCGCGCGTCCGTATCATCGCGCTCTCTAAAATAATAATATAATTCGAAATAAAAAATATTTCTGCATGAATAATCGCATGTAATAAACGCTGAAGGAAAGATTATTACGTAAGAAGAAGATGGCGACATTTGAGAAATGGTAAGTATACATAGTATGTATAGTGTATGTGGTAGAGACTCCGCTTAGTGGTGCAGAGGACCGGCGACGGATCGCACCCAATGATCATTGACCTAGTACCACATCTTCATCGCGACGGAGACGTAAGTTTCCGCACACCTCCGCTTCGTAATTTCCCGCACTTGAGACATCCTCGTCCTCTTCCCCCGCACCGCCATTCCCGTGACGTCCCCCACACCCCTGTGACATCATCTCCCTCGTCTAATGACGTCACCTCCTATGATATCATCCACCTCTCCGTCCTCCTATGACATCCTTGCCTAATGACATCACTTCCTATGACGTCATCCCCCTCCTCTCTCCGCGGACTCCCCGCTGCGGATACTCCCTGCTCCTCACCCTCCATCAGCGCTACTGATTTAGAATCCCTCTTGTTTTACTACTCACGAGTTTTCACTGAACGTGCCACCAGCATATAAGATATTGGAATAACCGCAGGTTATTTACCTTCCGATCATGGAGCATTACAGATCTGACGTTTCACATTGTAAATCAAGACGGACAATTACTCGATTTTTGCGGAGAGGAGATCACCGATTAGATTGCATATATGGAGGCGATAGCAATAAAGTGACAATAATTTGACATGCTCAAACAACGATAACTTGAGATGCTTGTTCTAAACGAGCAAGCGAAACAGACTAGAGTATTTTTTGTCAGAGAGATGACAGTGATCAAAAACATTCGATCGTTCAGTAGAAAAAAATCACTACGTCAAATGTTAAATTTTTACAATCATTGGACGTTGTCGTACGAAATATCTGAGATGGCTGATATCTTTAATATTGGAGATGAACCGATCTTTGATAATTGCTTCGTCAGGTTCGAATTTCACACGTACAATCGATATGTCAACACGACGTTTGAACATAGCGATGATATAAGGATAACAGAATTTATACATGTTTCCTTGTGGAAGCATTCTCTACATCGAAGATTGACTTCAAAGGAAGAAAATATACAAAATCGACCAAAATTTGCACGTAATTGGCGTGACGTTCATGTTCAATAAAATTCTATATGAACTCAACAATATGGAGATCGACTGTAGCAGAAAAGTTGGAATGACTAGTCTTATGAAGGGTTATGCAACATTTTCTAATGAAATCGCATAATGCGGGGTTTCTCGACTCTAGTGATACCGAAAAGTCTAATGATAGACACTGCATACTTCAATTTTTGTGTGCCGCTCAGCATGTTGTTGAGCTTTTATTACAAATGTGTAATTAACGCTCGTCACGAATTGATTTTGATATAAACGCGCAATGGTAACAATTACATAGTGGGAGATCCAGCAACAGAGTCGACACTTGAATTATTCAAAGTACAGTGGCGAATGCTTCACGTTGAATGAGGTTAATAATCCATGTTACGAGTTTTAGAAAGTAAACGATATTTAAGTATGAGTTTCCGTTCTTGGAAATTGTACGAGTATTCCCTATTGCCGAATATAAGAAATATTCTTAAGCCATCAAAACTGCGACTCAACTAGAAAAACCGCGATATGTTATTTTTGATCTACAGACTGAAAACAATCATGACAGCACGTAAAACTTATTTTGACACCTGTAAATTAATCAATGTAAAACTTTATCTAAACTCTGAATTTTATCCGTACGATGATCTAAATCTAGATTTTGACAAAAGATGCTTCCGACAACCCAAGTTTGAGTTTTATCCACTAAGACCGAAAAATATGATAGATGTAACCATCTAATACTTTCATGATTCATAACAACTCAACGCTGTTTTGTATGCCATGAATTGAGTTAGTTAATCTATTTATCATCTTTTTGAACGTTAAGTTGAATTAGCAAAAATCTCACAGAGAAGCAATAAAAAGTAAGTAAGTTTTGCAAAATTTACAAATTGTGAGACGGAATATGCTTTTTTTAATTTATACTAAGATTAAATTTACTTAAAGTTACAATCATATAAAATTATCGTATAATTTTAAAATGTATTACTGTAAATTGAAAATATAACTATAATTATTTAATTTATTCACAAACATTTTTGTTATATAATTAACAATTAAATGTTACTACTTTAGATTATTCTATGTTTAAATTATTTTAATATCTTGATATTTAACTGTGATTAAACACTTACACTTTCAGATAAAAAAATGGATGTACAAGGTACATTTTTAGATTTTTTTTTTTTGTAATGCATCAGATGATGAACATGATTTTTCACCTGAAAGAGAACGTCATAATAAAATTTCACATTATTATGAAGATATTGTTTTGATATATTTTTTATAGGTAAAACAGGTAAAACTTGGAAGAAAAGAAAAGAAAGAGTGAGGAAGGAATAGTTTTATTATATATTATTTTACCTTTGTATAGATGGATTCGTATTAATTTCAGTAAAATAGTATTATTATTTGAACAGATTTTAAATCACATTTTCGAGTAGAAAAATATACATACAAAAGATTGGTACAAGATCTTGGATAACATTTGTATCGTGATCAAGATGCTGAAAAAATGTTTCCTGGAAAGCAAATAGTAATTACTTTATGATTCTTCGGTAATTAAGAAGTTTACAAGTTAATATAATATTATTTAGATATGAAATATTTTTATCAAATATATTTATAGTAATATAAAAGATTTTCTATTTCCTTCAATTTCCTTTTCTTTGTCTTTTAAATTTTTTTAAGCGTTTATATATTTTCAAATCTATCTTTGATAAAAATTATATAGTTTTGGGAAAGAAATAGTTTAGTAACTTTTAATTGCCTTTACGTACGTTTATTCAATTGAGTAAAGAACTCTAGTAAAGAAATTAGATTTATGTAACAGTTGTCTTGTCTTTAATATGATTGATTTTTTTCCTTTAGTTTTTCCTTGATATAAATCAATTATCATAGAGAATTTTATAATAGTTGCAAAATTATCTTTCCATTTTTTCTGCAAATTTTTATCATAAAATTACAATAGCAATATGTGCTAAAATCGTTTAATTTTGTTGACCATAGATTTATTGTTTGCACTATCTATACACACTTACACCTACATATATATAAATTTTTTAGTTGCAGATCGATTTGGAGTATCCAAAGATACTATTTGGAATTGTGTATTTGAAGTAGCATTACTATTAACTGAAAATACCTACAGATATATAAAATGACCTGAACTTCATGAAACGGCTCTCTTTGAAAGAGAATTTCGTCAATTACATGGTTTTCCTGGAGTAATTGGTGCAATTGATGGCTCCCAATAAGTGCACCTATAGAAAGTCCTGAAAATTACATTAATCGTAAAGGGTTTCATTTAATAATATTACAAGAAATTTGTGATTATAAATTAAGATTTATATAAATGTTTTTATGGATATATTTTATAGCGTTCACGATGCAAGAGTTTGGCGTTTAAGCGACATTAGATTTATTAATAGTACAAGATGAAAATAGATATTTTCAAAATCAATATCATCTTTTGACAGATTCAGCATATCCTTTATCAAATTATACATTAACTCCATATCAAGATAATGGTCATTTAATTAATGTACAAAGCGATTTAATACAAAACTCAACACGTGTAGTCATCGAGCGTACTTTGGCATATTAAAAAGAAGGTTTAAAAAATTAAAATATATAATACAGAAATGATATCCTTAGTTATTCTTACTTGTTGCATGTTACATAATATATACAGAAAATAATGATGAATTTATTGATGATGTATTTGATGAAGTAGATGTACAAGATAATATTGTATTTATGAATGGAGCAGAAAAAAGAAACATTATCTCTCATATGTTGTAAAATTGTCATTATAAAATATAATAATAAAAATCTTTATTGTATACATATTAATATATAACAAGCATTATATTGAATATTGACTTGTTAAATAAAAGTCGTCATATGAAAATTTTCATGTTTTTAATTTTAAAATTTGTAAAAGTAGCTATTTTCAATAATTAATAACCCAAAATATGTGAGTACTTGCAAAATATACTAGGCTTTTTCTTACAATGACCGAATATACTCAACACTTATCATCAAATATTTTGTACGTACATAACATATGTTCATTATATTCTTGAGACTTCTATGTGGGCTATATAAAGATTATATCGTGTTTCGCGAGTTTTCTTCGTGTCCAGATTCTTGGAACTCCAACGTTTCGTGAACCTTGCAGTCCACTTCATGAGGGCGAGCCTAATACTCGCTGCTAATCTTCATCAGAGCGAGCCTAATACTCGCTGCTAATCTTCATCAGGGCGAACCTAATACTCGCTATATAATCTTTATATAGAAAGTATCCGTGGAAGCCTCAAGAATATTATAATAAATTATTATTATGACACTGTGATTTACCAAGAGCATGCTCACCGTAAGCTTCGACAAGCATTCGATGCGATTCTGCAGCAGTTTTCTTCAAATGGTAACAGAAAATCAATGCTGTCCGCAAATCGTAGTTTGCAGGCACAAAATTCGACATGCTCAAATAGCATATCGCTATTACATTACAAACTATGGTAATTATACTAATTCCGTTCTTAACTTTTAGATTATAAGTTATAACTTCTAATAACATTCCAGTCTTGGGGGAAGAGAGACTTTATTGTAATGATTTTTTAAATATTAATTCCAAGAGTTTGTGGCTTTCCACTGTCACATTGTGTCCCCAAATATATGTATGAAATTTTTTACAATCACTATGGGTAACTGACTATAATTAATTTGAGTTTTGACTATAATTAATTTGGTTAATGCTTTTGCACTATAACTTATATTTAATATCGCATCATAAAAAATTTTTCGATCTCTCATTGAAAATTTTCTAAGTCTGACATTGAAAAATTTTTTCAGTAGTTCTGATTAGTTTCAATAGTTCTATGTAGTTTTCGACAAGTTCTATCAAAAAGTATTAGGTGAAAAAGCGATTGGACCAATGGTTTTCAAAATACGCGGCATATAATAAGACATTAAAAATTTTTTTAAGAGTTTCAGTAGTTCTGAAAAGAGTTCTGGGCAGTTTCTCAACAAGTTTTATCGAAAAGTATTAGATGAAAATGCAATTGGAAAATGCAATGGCTACATAAGGAGATACCTGCTTTGTAACCAATTTTTCAAATTTCGTTTTAAGTATATATTTCTTTTATTTTTGAGTCTGTGATTGAGTGTGTTGGTTTTAATCGCTTATAATTCTTCGAAATAGATAGAATAATAATTAATGTGTGACAGAATTATTGTAAAAAAATTCTTTTTTAAAAAATTTTTAACTTTTTTATAAGTTTTATTATGAGTCAAAAATTTTTTTATGTATCAGGAATCTACACAAAATAAAGCTATTAAAATTAACTGCTCAGAAGTATTTGATATCGAATTTCGATAAGAAATTAGTACCCCATTTTTTAAAAATTATTATTAAGCAAATCTCGAATTAAAAAATACAGAGAACTTTTTATATCATTGAAAGGAAGCAAGAACTCTATTCAGAACTATTGTATCTAAAAATTGATTTTTCAAAAATTTTTAATTTTTTTTATTTTTCAAAAATTTTTTTATTCATCAAGAACTCTAGGTATTCACGAAATAAAGCTATTGAGCCGCTCAGAACTATTCGATCTCGATTTTCGATAAGAAATTAGCACTGCATTTTTTAAAAATTATTTTTAAATAGTTATTGAGCAGAACTCTTGATATAAATTATAGAGAACTCTTCGTCTTGTCAAAAAAAAAACGAAACTCTAATCAGAACTATGGAATGTCATTGTGGAATACTTTACAGACGCAAACATTTCAATAAGCTTTCTCCGGTCGGATAGCGGATATTTTCCGGATAATTTGGCCGAATAGTTGCGAAACAACTTTAAAAAAAATATTATAATATAATTGAGCAGCTGTAGAACAGATTGTTTGCAATACAGCATTGTTTCAACATTGCTTAGTAATTAAAATTTAATATTATTGAATTTTTCATGATAAACAATAACATTTCAGCATTTTCAAGTGAAAATTTATTTCGATTATCAAACTAAACTGAGTCGAAAAGTTCTTTACCATATTACAATTTTTGCAATCTTTTTTTTAAATTAACCAATGAGCAGAATATCTAAAATCACAACATAAAACAATTTTAAGATATTTTTAAGAGTTTTTTTGAGAAACATCTTCGAGATATTTTAGAAAGAAGTCTGAAAAATATCTTAAAGTTGTCTTATGATTTTATCCGTTTATTCGGCAATTTTTAGGAATTAATATCTCGTTAACTATTGCGAAAATTACAAAATGATGAAGGAATTCGACTTATTATAGTTTAGTTCGCTTTATCTGCTGACGAGATTATGCGGATATTACCAGACATCCTATATACATACAATTATATATGAATATTGCACTAATTTACAGTAAAATATTACTTCACATAAGATTTGATTTTTGAATGTTAAAAACGATGCCAAAAAATTTCAATGTTAAGTTTCTAACATATAATAATTAAGTTTTAATGTTTAAAAAAATGACTTTTATGACATTCTTGACATTCTTTTATAAAAAAGGTTAACGTTATAAAATTCCGATTAAAAGTTGTTGTATGAATATATTGTTCATGTCCTAAAATACATTTTTTTTAATTTCAATATCTTATATACTTTGTAGTCGTGTTACGAAGAATTTAAATACAGAATTTTTCTGAGATATAAATTTCGCTTATGACGTTGAAGTCGTATAAAATTCTATTCTTGGCTATCGGGAATATATATATATATATATATATCATATAATTTTTTTTAGTAAATGTGTATTTTTAGATAATTCGAGGAGAATATAATTACAATCATAATTTAAAGATAAATTATCTGATATAAATTATGATAGACGTATGTGCGTGTGTACGTGCACGCGCGCGCGTGTGTGTGTGTGTGTGTGTGTGTGTGTGTGTGTGTGTGTGTATTGCGTGCGTGTATGCATACGCGCGTGCGTGTGTATGTACTATACGTATATTTATATACGCGTACACACACACACACACACACACACACACACACACACACACACACACATATACAGCATGTCTCAGAAATAGGAGCCACATTGAGGGGATAGAATGACTTTTTTCGCGTGATAGGCAAAAGCCACCGCTAGCGGCACTAACATCATTTTTATAAAATGATATGAACTACGTATCACATTTTTGACTATCGATAAAATCGAGATAAAATCATTTGTTGGTAAATAGATTTGTTGGTAAAATCATTTGTTGGTAAATAGATTTGATGGTGCTACATTCACAAACTGTGAATAAAGATAATATTAATTTATAAAAAAATGTTTCTTTTAAGATAAAGTGTTTCTTATAGATTTCTGGATGTTGAAAATGATACCGCAAGTTAAATTTCATTAGCAAGTCAAGTTTTCGAAATAATTGAGATTTAATGTACAAAAATGGTTCTATGAAATGGTTTTATGATATGTAAAATGTTTTTGTAAAAAAAAAAGATTAACATTGTCTTGAAATTATAATCAGAAGTCACGAATATATTGTTCATTCTCTACAAAATGTATTTTTTTTATTTCAATATCTTACTTTTTAATCACGTTACGAAAAATTCAAGTACAGAGTTTTTCTAAGATAGTAAATTTTCACTCTCGCGCGTCGCCGCCGTCGAGTGAGACGCGATGAGCCGTGCTACGAATTCGCACGGCGTGACTTCACCGCACATTGGCTTTTCCTTTTTTAATTCAAAAATTACAGCGAATATCTCAAAATAATATAAGACTTTTTTGTTCCCCTTGACCCATTCTCCCTCCTACTCTATTTCTAAGACATTCTTGTATATATTTAACAGAATAACGATAAATTATATGTATCGATAGTCACAAACTAGAAAATATAATTATATAATTATATAACATTTCATTGTTCAAAGGCGGAAAATTTACTATTTTAGAAAAACTCTGTACTTGAATCTTTCGTAACATGACTAATTTCAAGACAACGTTAATCTTTTTTTTTATAAAAACATTTTATATATCATAAAAAAATCATTTCTGCACATTAAATCTCAATTATTTTGAAAACCTGACTAATGAAATTTAACTTGCAGCATCACTTTCAGCATCCAAAAAGCTATAAGAAACACCTAATCTGTTTAAAAGAAACATTTTTTTGTAAATTAATATTATCTTTATTCACAGTTTGTGAATGTAGCACCAACAAATCCATTTATCGATCACGATTTTATCGATAGTGTTAAAAATGTAATACGTAGTTCATATCATTTTATAAAAATGTTGGTGCCGCTAGCGTACGGTGGCTTTCGCCTAAAAAGGCCGCCATGGCTTCTCTCAGGTTTCTCTCTGCCTATTCACTTCAATAGTACATTAAAAATGGCAACTTCTGGATGAGTCCGCTCCATTCTTTTTCGATCATGGAATGTATGAATATCTGGACGGAGCGTTCAGATACGGAAGATGAAGATTTTAGGGGACCACCATATTGTCTGGCTATTGCTATTTTCTAGCGATAAAATAAAGCATCTGTGACTGCGTTCTTTTTCACACATGTTGCATTATTTATCCTTGTTATTCCGAATGTAAACAAGGATAAATAATGCATTATCCTCTTCATGCGTAAAACATAATGCAGCCTGCGTGTGATATCGTTGCTGGCTACCATGACGAGAACAATAGTTGCTTTCCATTTATACCAATTCTCAGATAATTCTCATTTGTGATAATTCTCATTCGTCATAATTCAATTGAATGCGCGTTCCTTTTATATTCCAGCAAACGAGAGTGAATTAAAATGGATTAAAATTTTTTTAATGCGTACTTTAAATCCATGAAAATAGATCGAATGGATTGAAATGGATTGGATCCGAGCTGACACTAGTTTAATATTTGAAAAAAAAAACATTCATATTTAAAGATTACAAATTTTATTCCTAAGACATTTATAATAATTACTTGAATTAACTATTTCAAATTGGTATTAGAAAAATGCACTTTAGTGAGATTCGAACTTGGAATCTCTAGATTATGAATCCTCTACGTTACCCGCTACACCACTTCAATTGGTAAATGTGTTATTCATTTTCTACTTCAATTATAATCAACTAAATTAATAACGAAATTATATAGATGTAATAAAAATATCATCATTTAACAAATATAATAAAGTATAATATTCTTGAGACTTCCATGAGTCCTTTCTATATAAAGATTAGGCGTTTCGGGCGAAGCAGCCTGCTGCCCAGTATTAGGCTGCTCCTCGCCCTGATGAAGTGAACTGTAAGATTCACGAAACGTTGGCATTCCAAGAATGGATCTGGGTACGGAAGAAATCCGCGAAGAAATGCATAATCTTTATAATAAAGTATAATTAAAGTATAATTAATCAAAAGCGAAATATCGACATAAATTTTCATTAGTATATTTATAACCTATATTTGTAACCTACAATAAAAAATAAAAATCTAATATATAATATAGAGGCTACGAGCCAATAAGTCTTTAAATCTAATCCAGAAATAATGTGAAATTAAATTTCATATAATTGAATAAACGTTTCGACCTACACAAAGTCATTATCAATGTCAAAACATACCGGTAATTACGAGTACAATTAATGTCATATAAAAATTAAAATTCTAATAATATCTAAAGTCATATTAAAATGTTATTAATATAAAATTCGAGACAGTATTATATATTTTATATTAATAATATTAACATGATTTTGAATTTTATTAGGATTTTTATGCGACTTTAACTGTTACTACTTGTAATTACCAGTTCTTCGAAACATTAATTATGATCTTGTATACAAGTCGAAGTATGTGTTCAATTATATGAAATTTAATATTATTTCTCTCTCTCTCTCTCTNTCTCTCTCTCTCTCTCTCTCTCTACGTACTCTCTCGTACTCGTACTCGTACGTCGTACGTATACTACTCGTACTACTACTACTACGTAC
>NW_012130090.1:3803962-3822121 GCF_000143395.1 Atta cephalotes
TTACTTACTTACTTACTTACTTACTACTTACTTACTTACTTACTTACTTACTTACTTACTTACTACTCTCTCTCTCTCTCTCTCTTCTCTCTCTCTCTCTCTCTCTCTCTCTCTCTCTCTCTCTCTCTCTCTCTCTCTCTCTCTCTCTCTCTCTCTCTCTCTCTCTCTAGTTTTAGCATTAAAATAACTTGCTTACATCCCTTTTTTTAATTACTTGATTTGTAAACATTTAATAGCTGTGTGTAATTGAAAATAATTTTCGATTTATATTAAAAGAAATAATGGGTATATATATTTATTATTTCTTTTAATATAAATAGAAAATTATTTTTAATTGCACACCGTTGAATTAACTCACAAAATCATATTTTTATGCACTGGATACAGTATACAAATAATATCGTAATACATATATCGATTTTCAAATAAAGTGCTAAAATGTTGCCAGACAAGATGATTGACCCCTCCCCCTCCTCTGCCGCGCGAATCTCGATCCATTCGCCCATAAGCTGACACTCCGTATTCATACGTCTTCTTCTTCTTCTTCTCCTGTATGGATTTCCGACTCTATGATTGAGTCATAATACCATGCGTAAAAAGGATCCAATGATCCAGCATAAGAGTGACTCCTCGGAGATAGAGACTCTGCTTAAAAATTACTATACAGTATAATGATTGTCAACATAATCCCAGAGTTCTTCAAAAAATATTTGTATTCACAAAGACAAAGATTCCAAGTGCCGCCTCAATCGGAGTGCAGTTCCACTGCATTTGAGCATTCTCATAGGTGTAAGATCGTGTACCAAAAAAGATGGAATAAAATTTCAAATATTTAGATTTATGATATATTTACATTTCATATTACATTCATAAAAATAACCAAAAAATTGATAGCTTTATTATTTGATAAAGAAACATGTGCAATCGATAACGGAAGGAAAATTCCAATCTCAATCAGTGATTGAATCAAATCGCTTCTAAATTCGGAGCTGCCCCGAGGATAAGCCCAAAAAATGTGATTCAAAATCACACTCGCAAATCACACTCTGGTCTCTCCCTATTTTGTGTAAAAAGGCATTAGTAAAAGAATATCCCGTTATTAATCTAATTGTCTATCAAAATCATTTCTATAAATTTTCAATTTACCAAAAAAATTTTAATCTATTTCAGAATCTAAATCTACAAAATATCTGTCTGTATTTAGGTTAAGTGAATCAAAAAATGTTTTATCTAAATCTTGATATATCCGAGATTGCCAGACAGCGCTAATCCACTCTATTTTTAAGTAACATACCATTCTTAGCCGCCAATTTAGAAATTTCATCCGCTTTTTCATTATCAATAATACCCACATGGAACACCATGATAATCTAATATTTACATCCTGGTAATTATTTTGAATACAATAAATTTTATAAATGATATTCTGCATCAGAGGATTTAGTTTATATCTCTTCGGATATCCAGAAGAAATCGCCTTCAAGCAACTTAAAGAATTTGAACAAATGTTCGCAAATTTAATATTATTAATCAATCCAAATATAATATCAATAGCCTTGGAAATCGCCCAAGCCTCAACTTCAAACGAACTGAATAACTGATTCAATTTATACATGATGGTATTCAAACTAATCCCACAATGTCATGACCATTATTAATAAAAGACCTGGAACCATCCGTGAAAATCCTAACCTCATGAGCATAAAATGCTCATCAGATTATTAAACGCTCTGTTTGGATCGCTACAATCTCTGGCTAACATGCCAGAATCCATGTCCACCTGTGAATCTTTACTTGACTCATATTTACAGGATAACCAAAAGCAGGATGTATATCCCAAACATATAACGATTCTCTAAAATGTTTGATTTCATTCCACTTCATAAGAATAAATGGTATATTTCTATTCGATACTCTACCAACTGATACCGATTGGGAAAAATATTTTAATTTATTTAAAATTTTATAGCATTTTCATAGCATTTAAATTAAATACATTTAAATAAAAAACTTTCAGATACTTTATTGATTACATTGTGGAATGATCTTTGACCAGAAAATTTTCAACACATGCTATTGGCTGCAGCTCTAAATAATCCCAAAGCCTTTTTGTAAGCAGCACATAATAGATTGTTAATTATATCAATACATGAATTAGCCGCATTTATGTATCAAAAGGCCTCCCACTCGAATTGCGTCAACAAGCATTCATAAATTTCAATGACATTCGAGCAATAATTCCCCACGTAGATCCCGATATCCATTTTAATATATTCATGAATTGTAAAGATTTATTTTTTAAAAAGCATGATCCTTCCATCTCAATCCAGAATCCATAATCAATCTTAGATATTTAACTGTTCTACTAAAAGGTATTACCAAATTATATAGTTCAATCGAATCAGGAATATGAAATTTTCTAGTTCTATGAAAAATAATATATTGAGTTTTACTGGTTTCAAGTGAAAGGATGGACTCTAACTACTCAAACAAAGAATAAAAGGCCATCTTTAGTTGATCATTTATCAAATTAGGACTTTTTCCTCTTGATACACTATATCATCCGCAAATTGTAATATAAAACAATTATGTATTTGAAAAATAATTTTCCTAATATAAAAATTAAATAGTAATGGACTCAATGTAAATCTTTGGGACCTTGAGTTCCTTCTGAATAGTTCTAATTCCAAACAAAACATTATTGTTATAAAATTTTACTGTTCTTCTATACAAAAAGAACCTAAAAAAAATCCTTATATGATGTCGGAATATTCAAATTATTTAACTCATTATAAAGAATATTCAGCTTAACATTGTCATAAACACTTCTAATATCCAAAAAACAACCTAATTGATCGCAAGATCGCCCCTTACGGAAACCATTGACTATTTGGTAAAATATTTTCTAATTCAATAAATCTTTCCAAGCGCCTCAAAATCAATTTCTCAAAAATTTTGGCCAAAGATGATAATGCTATCGATCTTAAGCCTTTATTATTGTTTTTTGGAATCAACATCGTGTCATATTCTTTCCATGACTCCGGAAAAGTACGTTGTTATTTGATTAAAAGAAAGTACTAAAAACTTCCACAGCTGAATGTGGAATGATTAAATTATTAATCAAATCAGGGCCGGCAGCGCTATTTTTCAGGAAAGAAATTAATAAATAAATTTCGTTGATATTGAATTTCACAAATAATCTCTCCGAAAACTGAGAATTCATTGGAATATCAAAACTATAAACCACACAAGGGCGGAGTCAAATTGTCAATCATAGGAAATATTCTTTTTTCCATTGATTACTAGGAGCAACTGGATTATTAAACGCACACTTCTTAAAAATATGAATCATATCCCAAAAATCTTTCGACTGAAAATTATGATCTACTTTATTGACGAAGTTCCTAAAATTTTCACTTTTACTTTTGGCAATAATTTTTCAGTGAAGATTGTCGATACAAATAGACTCTGGAAGGGAAAGTTTTAAAATTATCAAAAGCTAGCTTATCTGTCCTAATTGCTTCTTCACATCTTTCATTTCCAACAAAGGCTTTTTTTTTCATTCTTCGATAACCCTTAGGTTTATGTTCAGGTTATTCAATAACAATTTTATGATCTATAACATATTTTATGATATTGGAGTAATTATTTATACATCTTCCCTCTCATTCAAAAAAAGAATTCAATATATCTTCCTGTAAGCTGTTATATAAATCATACCTGAAAAGTTCCTTGTAAACTTTTCACTTTATTGTTCATTTTATTCTGAAATACCTTATTATCCCAATATTTAAGAATTAATTTAGGTCTAGAAAAAGATCAGAAACCATCCTGATTCCCTAAATTAACTTGAATCGAGATCGGATAATGCCTCATGGTTCCACCAATATCGAAACATATCCCAAGTCTTGGGAAACAAAAGATAAATCTGAAACGCTAACATATTCCCTATTACAAAATACTCTAATACCCGAGCCATCATTTAATAATTATAGAGGTAAATCCATAATGGCATGAATCAAATTTTTCTCACAATCATTCGCTCTAGTTGGTCGCCAAACACTATATTGAGCATTAAAATCTCCACAAATTACTATACAGAACGTCTCATTTAATCTAGATACAAAAAAAGTTTTCCTCAGAAGTCACTTTCTGGAGGTCTATATAAAAAAATTACTAACAAGAAATTACTAATCTTTTTTTTTTGGAAATCTAAACCTATTCATGACTATCGTTGTTAATTCTATTCTTGAAAATTCTATATACTGATGGATTTTATTTGGTTCTACATATAATTCAGGACGGTCACATTCGTCTCGAACCCGTCTCTTATCATTACGGAAGACAGTAAAATTCTGAAAGACTAACAATACTTAGTTTTAGCCAAGATTCTTGAATACACAAAACATCATACATATTCAGTTTATTGGATAATTCATGTAACTTAGATTGTAATCCTCTACTGTTCCATTAGACTATCTGAAACATTATTGAAAAATCAAAACAAATACACTAAGAGAACAACCAAAATATTCAATTTCAACAAATCAATCAGAAATACCAGAATGGATCAATTCACAATGGAATTAAACACTATTCTAGCAATCTCAGAAATCTTTTGTTTTCTAGAAGAATTAAATCTATATAATCAACGTACAATAAACTTGAGCCAAAATGCTTCCTCAAGGCTTTCTCAAAAGCCATTTCTTCCGAATTATCCCCATAAGCTACCTCTGAATTGACATGACTCTTATTTATATTTTTATAAGAAATATACTTTCTTGCATCAATCGTAGTAGATGTCAAATCATCAATGGTTCAATGGATCCATCATTGAAACCCTTTCCTCGTCTTCCCTCTCTATTACCTCCCTATTCAATTCTCTAACAGAATCCGTATCCCTCTAATAACCAAAATCCGTTTTTTTTTTTCCTAAAACGAAATTTAAAGCGATTCAATCCGTGACTATCCCTTCCCAAATATGTTAAATCATTCCCACTTTCCTTCAAATCTAATAAGAAGCACATTCAGGTGCCTCCGATTAAATCAACAAGGGTCAACAGGATCACCATAAAACAAATTATCATTCTCCATTTCTCTAAACACGTATGCCAATGGATAAAATCTCTCTCGCTTTTTCTTTTGTGTTTTTAATATTATGTATTGTCTAAAAGTTTTTTGCTAACACAAAATCTACATTGACATATGCACAAATCACGTTAATTAATTTAAAATATTCAAAAACTAGACAAGCCATATCTAAAGAATGATGTTCTTTGAGATAGTTAATACAGCTAGATTGAGAACGACAATCAGCCTCCCCGTAGTGCTCCCCACATCTAGGGCATGTCAATTTCCCTTTACAAATTTTATTGGAATGCTTCCAACTAGAACATATATCACATTTTTTGACTCTATTAACAATGATCACACCTTTATTTTGACCTTATAAATGCAAATCGTCTCTGATAGATAATCAGCATTAAGATAATTTTAAATTTGAAATTAGAATCAATTAGCTGATTATTTTTTTTGGAAAAATATTTCAATTTTTGAATATCTATTGACAATCTCAAATGATTTGCTTGTCTATGATAAACTCTTTCTAATATCAATCAAAAGTGAAGGATCGACATTCCTAACAACTCCTGTTCGAAATAATTTAAAACTCAAAATATAAAAATCCAATGTTTAGGAAACATATCATTCATTGTTAATAATACAAAAAGATTCGCTTCAAGAAATGTTTTAAATCTGACTTCAATAACATTAGGATTGAACTTTTTAATCTTTTGAATATCATTGAAAAAATTCGTATCTAGTTTAAAAAAAAACAGCTATCTTATGCTTACCTATGGACATAGGATTCAAATTTTTTCCGACAGACAAGAGACTAACTATGTTCGATGTAGATGACCCCACTCTCATGGACCTCATAAATGGACCAACAGATCGATCATTATATCTATTTGTCCTCTGAGAATTCAAAAATTCCAATCTTTGATTACTCGCGTGTTCGATCAATTCCCCTTTTGAAGTCCCAGAGAAGGACCTTAGAAGAGGCAACAACATAGGATTCCAACCGCTGATTCTTGAACCATTGTGTCCTTAATGTTAATATTATTCCGTAAATAACTTCCTCCACCACACTCAGCTTGAAATGTCTTCTGTTTTTTAGATAAAGGAGAAATAGGAGAAGCCGTCTCTCTTCCCTGTTAGCGCTCTTGTTACTCTCATTAGATCTATTTTTTTTACCCATATTGGTAGTACAATATTGGGAGTACAAATAAGTTTCCGCCGTATTTGCAAAAGACGGCGCTAATAATAAACTATAGTTATAATTGTTTGATGTAAAACGACATATCGTAAAATTAAACTTCCGGCAACACCATAATCTTGAAATATTAGCGATTTTGTATCAACATCATATATTTTTTTTGTACGAAAATGTCAAGTTTTGAGCCAAATAAGCGTCATTTGCGGGAACTTTTGATTTACTTCTTTAATTTGAAGAAATCTGCAGCTGAGGCTCATAGATTGCTTGTAGAAACATATGGTGATGCTGCCTTAAATGAGAGAAGTTGTCCTGAGTAGTTTTAAAAGTTTAAGAACGGTGAATTTATTGTCGAAGACAAAGAATATAGCGGAAGGCCGAAAGTATACGCGGAATTGGAAGCATTATTGGATAAAGATTCATGCCAAACGCAAAAAGAACTTGCACTTACATTAGGAGTGACTCAACAAACAATTTCATATCGTTTGAAATCATTGGGAATGATTCAAAAGCAAGGGAATTGCATTCCATATGAACTGAAGCCGAGAAACGTTGAACGTCGATTTTTCACATGTAAAATGCTGCTTATCAGGCATAAACGAAAAGATTTTTTGCATCGTATAGTCACTGGTGATGAAAAATGAATCCACTACGATAACCCAAAGAAGAGAACATCATGGAACCACCTGGCCATGTTTCAACATCGATAGCCAAGCCGAATATTCATGGAAAAAAAAACTCATGTTGTGTATTTGGTGGGATCAGCTTGGTGTCGTGTATTATGAGTTGCTCAAACCGAACGAGACCATTATTGTGGTTCTCTACCGAACACAATTGATGAGATTGAGTCGAGCACTCAAGAAAAAACGCGCCCACTATTACTTTAGGCATGACAAACTTATTCTCCTGCATGATAATGCTCGACCATATGTTGTGGCGCCGGTCAAAACCTACTTAGAAACACTCAAATGGGAAGTTCTACTCCACCCGCCGTATTCTCCAAACATTGCTCCGTCCGACTATCACTTGTTCCGATCGATGACGCATGGCCTGTCTGAACAGCACTTCATATCATATGAAGATACCAAAAATTGTATCGATGATTGGATAGCTTCAAAAGATGAAGCCTTCTTCCGACGCGGTATCCACATGCTACCAGACCAGAAAAGAGGAAAAAGTAGTGGCTAGCGATGGACATTATTTTGAATAAAACATTATGTACCGTTCTTTCACAATAAATACTTAATTTTTGATAAAAAAAACGGCGGAAACTTATTTACTCCCAATATAATTCGGGCTAAACCCAAAAAAAGATTCTTAAAAAACAATATATATTTAATCAAAATATTTAATGTAAAAAAAGGGAAAGTCAGAACATATGAATGTAATAACTGTTGTCTCAAAAGAGTGCAACAGACAAAATTCAATAAGAATAATGACAACACAAAATTAAAATTCTTTTCTCAATATTAAGTTAGATACAAGAAATATTGCAAATCATAAATGTCATACAATAAACTTGGGCATCTGTCAACATAACCCCATAGAAACATTAGTCGATTTGTGTCTGCATCATAAAGTTATTCTCGATTGAAAATGTCAGTTTACGAGCCAAATTCTCGTCATTTGCGGGAGGTTTTAATTTTTCGCTTCAATATGAAGAAATCTGCGGCTGAAGCTCATCGAATACTCTCAAATACTTATGATGAGGCCGCTATTAATGAAAGAACGTGTCGTGAGTGGTTTCAACGCTTCAAGAACGATGATTTTGACGTCCAAGGTCATGCTCTGTATTTGGTGGAACCAGCTCGATGTAGTGTATTATGAACTGTTAAAACCGATTGAAACAATCACAGGCGATCGGTATCGAATGCAATTGATGTGTTTGAGCCGAGCATTGAAAGACAAACGGCCGCAATACAACGAGAGACACGATAAAGTGATTTTGCAGCATGACAATGCTCGATCCTATGTTACGAAAGTGGTCAAGACATACTTGGAAATATTGAAATGGGAAGTCCTACCCCACCCGCCGTATTCTCCAGACGTTGTTCCCTCTGACTATCACTTGTTTCGATCAATGGCATACGGTCTGGCTGACCAGCACTTCCGGTCTTATGAAGAAGTAAAAAATTGGATCGATTTGTGGATAGCCTCAAAATATGACCAGTTTTTTCGACGCGGGATTCGTACACTACCCGAAAGATGGGAGAAAGCAGTGGCTAGCGATGGGCAATACTTTGAATCATAAATGTATAACAGTTTTTTACAATAAAGCCTCGAATTTCGGAAAAAAACGACGGAAGCAAAGTTGTACACTTAATAACAATCAAAAATTTATTAGGAAATGAGTATTAAGAACAAAAAGAAAATTTAATCTAATAACCTCTTTAAGTCACAAATTCCTGAACATAAAAGAATATAATCAATCATTTGAAAAATATCAATTATACATAAGAAATAATACACCGCATCAGGTAAAATCTTTCTCTCTAAATTAAGCTGAAAGTAAGAAATATTTCAAGGCCGAATGAACATAACACATAAAAACCGTTCAAAACAAGTATAGCGAATACAACTTCCCCCAATGTTGTACAGAATTAAAACAAGAGCTATACCAAAGTATTCTCTTAATAAAATTCTCTTAATAAAATAATAAAATAAATTCTTAATTATCAAATTCACAAACAATCATAAGCCTAAACTAAATAAAGCAATAGTTAATATAACTTACATCTAAAATTTCATCACTTTAGAAATAATGTATAATAATGTAAAATAATGTATAATATTCTAGAATAAATCAATGTTACTCAAAAACTTTAAACTGGATTAATGCGAAATGACTTTGATCAAAATCAACAATCAATTCAATGATAAATCAATTAGTCTATTAATCACTTGATCATCAATGAATAATATTATAATGCATACACCCAACTTACAGAAAGACATTTATTACTCAGATCATTTCTATAAATGCAAAAATTTAAAACCAATATAAGAAGCAATATGAATCCAATAAATCAACTCGCCCAGCCTAATAAATCTTAATATTATGGTTGTTAAAGGCAAATCCATAAAATAGATAAAGCATTTAAGCCCGATCATTAAGCACCAATCAACCAATTAAAATTTCTATCAAATTAAAGAAAGATTTAATAAAAAAGAAAAAAAATTCAATGCAAATTGTAATGAATCAGTCTTACATCCAGAAAAGCTCATCACTAATCATATTGATCCAATAAACAGATCAATTTCCTTCTATTCCTTGCTTCCTCTCGATCATGTTGATCAGGCAGACAAATTTTTCCTCCTTCTCTTCCTTTCTCGTCTTTTTTGATCGTAACAAGAAGTGAATGGTCCCACTACTAATAGTAGTCTCAGAAAAAAATCGTATAACCTCCTTCGGATCCCCAACAATGTACTAATGAGGTATAATCTGGATTATTCGATTCCGTTTCGTTTAATCACAGCCACTGTATTGAAATTCCTAGAGATAATCGCTCAACGGCTGAGAATGAAATCCATATTCATATGTTCTCGATTCTCTCTGCATGCAAGTAGACGGTCTACTTTGCATCATCTTAAGATTATGAAAAAGATCATATATAATACATTAAGATGGTATGTTGTATCTCATTCTTCCTGAATTTCAGTTCGGCTTTCGCCCAGCTCGCTCGTGCGCGAATAATCTCATCACATTTTCTAATCGCATTCTCGCTAGCTGTTTTACTGTCTGTATCTTTATCGACATAACTGATGCGTTCGACAATGTCTAGCCTTCAATTCTCATAGAAACGCTAAGAGGTCTTGGTGTCCCTGCTAAGATCTGCAAATTCATCCAAAACTTGATTATGGAAAGAGAATTCTATTTTGTTAGAAATAGTAAGCTTAACAATTCTCTTAAGGGCTCACAAGGGCACGTCTCAGGGTTCATCCCTCAGTCCAATCCTATTTAATCTTTATATGATACTGAAAACTCTTGGAGGTGAGATCACCATCTTGATGTATGTTGATGACCTCGTGATATTTTCTTCAAACGTCAATTTAAATGTGACTGTTGCTTCCATTTAAGAATTTCTCATCTCTCTTTCTACTTACTTGAATAATAAAGGACTGAACATCTAAATCGCAGTGCATGGTATTTTCGAGGGATAGATCTGCTCCTGCATTTTAACACCTTAGGGTTGATAACCGAGACATTCCTGTTGTTGAGATGTTCCTGCAGATTTTTAGATATCTTATTTGACAGGAAATTGACAGGTAAGATTCATCTCAAATATTTAATCGGCAAAAGTAGAAAAATCGTCAATATTATGTCTGCTTTATCTGGCTTTATTGTGGGGTGCTCTTCAATCTCTTCTTGTTATCTATCGCGCTGTCTTCAGATCTATTGATTATGGTAGTCATGTCTTCCAATTCAAAGGGAATAAAACCATTTTTAGATATCTGGAACGTTTACAATGGAAAGCAATTCGCATAGCCCTACTCTCTACGCCTATTAACATTATGTTGGTTGAGCACGTGAACCTCTTTTACGCATTAGATTCAATTATCTTGTGTCTAGATATTTGATTAAAAACTTTTCGAGGCATAATAGTCTGCCTATAGATAGGAACAGCTGAAAGCTGCTTCTATTATTTCTCGCTCCAAAATCACTGCATGTAAAAGCATTCCTATTTTTAAGAAATATATTCTGTTAAAGCACTTGAAAAACAATATTAAATGCTCAATGTTCCTGGCTTCTTTTCTATACCCATATAGAATCTTGTTTCTATAACCTTGTTTCTATAATTACTATAGATTTTTCAAGCGTGATGATTGGGATCGACGATGGTACTCTCTCAAGGAGTTCATTCTTAGATGCTTTTAGGAATTTATACATCTTCTCATACAAGAAGACTATGTTCGCTTTTACACAGATGAATCTAAGTTTGAGCAGGATAATTGCACGAGTGCTGGTATATACTCATCTTCGCTACATCTAGAGCTTATGCATCTTTCAGCCAACGCCTCAATTTTCATGGCTGAAGCCTGAGCCCTGCTCATCACGCTGAAAATAATATGTGACAGAAACATTCCCAAAGCGATTATCTTTACGAATTCGGAGAGTGTCTTGGAATTCCTTTCATCATCTCGCCTGAATATTGCTATTTGATCTATGCCATCAAAAATCAATTCTACTTAGCATCACGAATGAATATCTTACTTGGATCCTCTCTCATAGGGGCATAGAGAGTAATGAAAGGGCGGACGAACTCGTCAAGCTAAGTGCTAAACAGAGTGACAGAATTGATTTGGAGATCCCTTACTCTGATTTATTTTTAGAAACTAGAAATTCTGTTCTGGAGCAATGCAGAGCCTATCTCGATGAGAAATTTAGATGGAAGGACCTACATTATGAACAATTCTCTCAAACTGACAAATGATTTAATAAACACTTCTTTAAAAGAGAAGAAATTATCTTAATCTATGCGAAAATCATTACAATTTCAATTACAGCCTTCACAGGAAAAATATAGTTGCAACTAAGGTCTGTCTGCGGCGATCTTACTCAGGATATAAATCACATCATTTTCTCATGTCCGCTCACTTCCCCTAAAGTTGACAAACTCATTACATATATTAACATTACATATATTAATTTTTATTCATGCGCATTCTGTAACTCCTAATAATATCTTCCCCTTCCTCAAAAACCTTTCCCCTAAGTTATGTCGACTGCTATTATCATTTCTTAAATTAAACAACCTCAACATTTAAAACTCCCCAGCCGGGCTCGCTTTCACGATCCCTCTGGGAACTTTTATTTCACGTATGGAACTTATGCTTCCCCCTAAATTCGATCGACTACTTTATGCTACTTGCGAGTCTCCTTGCCGCCTCCGATGGCTATTTTCGATTCCTGTCCGTATCGACTCAGCTTGTAGTCGGAGCCATTCTATCACGATAATAATAATAATATTTTGCATCATGGTTACGGCCTTAACGGAGAATCATGATGGAGAACAGAGACACAGTAATGACTGTCGAACAAATAACGGGAAGATGTCTGTTTATGTGTCCGGAAAAAGAACGGCTGATGTAAGTTTTTTCGCAATGTAGACAGTTTGTAAGTCAAAACTTTGAAACATGTATATACATGTTGCTTCGAATTTCTCACGAATGTTAACATAAATATTGATTTATTTTCTCACTGTTTTTACATTTAAAAACAGGTTATTTTACTAAAAAAAAGTTATTGTATGTCTTGTAATTTTATATATTAATATGCAAATAAGTATTTAATATATGACTTTTCAAATCTTGAATTATTTACTTCAGGAGAGAACGGGAAGGTTTGTTGCACAAATATGAAATTGATGAGGGAACGAAATACATGAAGAGACCCAAGGCTGATCCAATGAAAATTGTAAAATGCTTCAGTCGCTCTGCTGCTGGACAAGTTATGACAGATCCGAATTTGTTGCGTCCTCCGCATGTATTATTATCCACTGTCCAATACTTATTCACCAAGTAATTTTGTCTATCTGTTTAAATATGATTCAAGAATATATAAATTACTACTGTTAAACATCACTACCAGAATATATCTATTTAATAAAACATCGTTTATAATTTGTAAGATTTATATGCATAATATTTAAAATATATATCATTTCAGGATAATTACACGAACGGATTTAGATTGGGTATTGATATACGACTTTGTATTTGACAGGTTAAGGTCAGTACGACAAGATGCTGTAATACAAAGAATTGATATTGTTTCAAATATTTTCCTTCTTGAACCAATTGTCCGATTTCACATATATGCCGCACAAAGGTACAAGTTAATCAAATGGTCTTTAAAAAGTTGAAAAGTTACTAAAAAATAAATTCATTTTTTAGATTGTGTGAAAGAAACATTACAGAATTCAATGCAAAAATAAATAATAAACATCTGTTTGAATGTATCAAGCAGTTACTTGTATTATATGATCAACAAAATGAAAATGTAACAGATAATATAGCATTACATAAAGATTTCGAAAAATTAACATTAAACAATAGCCGATCAGAGATGGAAGCTATATATATTCTTCTCTATATTGGAGATTGCGAGGCTTTAAAAAGAGCTTTTTCGCTTTCGTCCGATTTAAAGTAAGTTCTCATTATTCGTTATTGTGATAAAATTAGAGCTATTAATAAAATTATGCAAATTATGTATATACAAAGTGTCCACTAAGTTTTAACAAAGTGCTTGTGTATAGATAGAGCAGAAAACTGAGTCTGAAAAGTCCTCTACCATTTTATAATTTTCGCAATAGTTAACAAGATATTAATTACTAAAAATTGTTGAATAATTGGTCTTCAATTTTTTTTCTTAAATACTATCAACTTTACAGAAAAACTGCAAGAGATAAAAATTATTTATTACCATTAATACCATTGTTTGACTTTGAGTAGCATTATCAAGATCACAGGGCAAGGTCACTTTGAAATAAAATCCCCTATTTTTCATTATATATTTTTGTAGCTTATCTCAAGAACTTTTCAAAACACTATTATAAAGTATTTTTCGAATAATAAAATTTGAATGTTACAGTACCATCAGCATTAGCATTACTCAAAGTGTCTGACTGACAGCTAAAATGCTTGAATGTTGTTAAGGATTATGACCTGGATAACATTTGTTAAAATCAAGGCTATTAGAGGTTGTTCTTGTTATTTTCATTTTTGAACTAAAAATTTTTACGTAAAAATTAAAATAAGTACAAGCTCCAGTGACCTTGAGCTTGATAAATGTTATCCAGATTATGATCGCATATAAGAGGTTTAGCCAATACATTACAATATTATATATATTCAAGAGATTTTAGCCATTGATCGGACCTTGGATACTATTAATTTAGGCGGTACTGTAACTTTCAAGCTTTATAGCTCGAAAAGTACTCAATGAAAAAAACTACAAAATACTATATAATAGTATTTTGAAAAATTCTTGAAGTAAATTATGAGAATATGTAATGAAAAATAAGGGATTTTATTTCAAAAATTCAAAATGCTCTTGCCTTGACCTTGACGATACCATCCAAGATCAAACCATGATACCATTATGTTTTCTCAAAGTCATATAACTTTTATTTGAAACATTTTCCCGTATCTTTTATACTTTATAAGATATTTCGATGTAAATGTTAAAATGGGACATTCTATGTGTGCATGCGTGCGTGTGTGCGTGCGTGCAAGCATTAAAAATATTTAACATTAACTTTTTTTACATATTCATTTCTTATGTTGTATATGCAGAAAATCGCCTGCAATTCAGTTAGCTACAAAGATATCACTTGCTTGGTATTTAAGAAACTATGTTTACGTTCGTCATTTGGTTAAACAATTACCCCCGATATTAGCTTGTGCATTCTTTTGTAATTTGCAAAGCTTCAGAAGGTATTCACTTATTTTTGTTATTATGCATGTAAAAAAATATTCAATAATTATAAAAAGCTATGCTGAATAATTATTTAAATAAGAAATGTATTATATTTCAGAAATGTTCTGCAAATCATGAGTTCTGGCTACAATAGCAGAGTATTGACGTTCCCAGGATTGAAATTGCAAGAACTTTTATTTTATAAAGATATAAGTAAAATCCAGGCCGATTGCAATTTATTTGGTTTGACATTTACCAATGAAAATATTTTATTTAAAAAGTCACAGTTTAACGAACAAATCTTACTGGTTAGTGAAAAATTCAGTTAATTATTGTATATATTAAAAGATAAATACTTTTATTTTCGGATATTTTTTACTTTTTTATGTTGTAGGCCAATCCTGAAATGTATTACACTTCCACCACGTTACATAAATTCATGCCAAAAATTCTTTTAGAATGTACCTCTAACGATGAATATTGAATTAATATTTATATAAAATGTTTTCTATATACAATTACGAATTTATTGAATTCAAACTAATGAAATTTATTTTAAAGATATCAAATATTATTATATATTTGGTAGGTGTACCAACACTTTTCTTTAAATTGTAATATTTTGATTACAAATTCATTTGTTACTAATTATAACAATTCATATTAGACCGACAAGAATAAATTAAAAGAAATAAACCTATTTTCAATCAAAGCAGATTTTGATGCTTAAATACTTATTTCAATGTAAATTTATACACACATTTCCAATTCTGCAAACTGCCGAAATCTTTTCCAATCTTGAAACACATCATGAACAGAACTAGTAGTAATATCACATTGACAAGCAATTTTTGATATTAATAAGCATCTTAGAAAGATATTAATAATATAATGTTAATCTGAAGATCTTAAGAACTGTAAATAATTTAATTTATTACGAACAATAGTACTTCAGCCAGAATATCCGAATCTCCCGTGCGGGCAATCTTTCCGTATGACCACTAAGGCTTTGACAATATTTGTCGCAATAATCAGTAACTAATGAGAGAAAAGTTTTTTAAATAAACGTATGTCAACAATTCATATTACAATTCGTTACAATTTGTATTAGATCGACGAAAATAAATCAATTAACAGAAATAAATCTATTTTCAAATTATTAATATCCTTTTAAAATGCTTATTAACATCAAGAATTATTAAATTGCTAAACAATTTAATACATATATATTAGATATTACTATTCTAGTTCTGTTCATGAGAATTAATTTTAAGATAGAAAAAGATTTCGGTGCGCGGGTTCCAGAATTGTATACTACACAAATGTGTAAATTTCTCCGAGATATTTAAGTACTAAGGCCCGAATTGCACTAATGTTACAATACTTTAATTTTAAGCGATTTTAACTCTCTTTTAAAGCCGAGAGAGAGGGAGAGAGTTTTAATCCTAGCTTAAAGTTAAAATTAAAGTTAAGTAATGTTAGTGCCATTGGACCTAAAATTTTAATCGAAAATAGGTTTATTTCTCTTAATTGGTTTAAATAATTATATATGAAAGAAACACATTTTGTTTTATACATGTATCTATCACGGCAGATGATTTTAGTACATAATTTTTTATTAATTAATAATTAATAAGTATTACAGATTATAATTGTATTTGATACTATAGACAATTAATGAGATAACAGGATCTATTTAAGCCAAATGCAAACAAAAGCAGAAAAATCGATACAACTTGCATATTTGTTTCTTCCTGATGATTTCTTCTTAACATTAACATTAATACTTTTACATTACATCGACTGCGTGAGACATTTTCAATATACAAATTATTGGTATGCTGAATACGTTCGTACACAAAAAAAAAAGAATAATTTATGATTATGCAAATGGTTTCAAGATTAACTAGGAAAATTCGAATCTCACTATCACAATCAGCTTTTCTGACCCTTATAACAGATGATCAAAACGCATTAAATGCATTACAATTAACGTAAGTCGTGTGCGTGCGTGCGTGCATGCGTGTGTGTGTGTATGTGTGCGCGCGCGCGTGCGCGGCATATGTGTGTACAGTATACATATATACATATACATGATGTCCTGCAATTTTTTGCCGAGCCTTTTGTATAGACAGAGCAGACTAAACTGATTATTATATATAGTCGAAAAGTCCTCTACCATTTTGTAATTTTCGCAACGAGATATTAATTATTAAATGGCCAAATATTGGTCTTTTTTACTCAAATATTATCACTTTACAGAAAAACAGCAGCAAGAGACGAAAATTTTTTATTTTTTTTTCATAGAACTTTAAGAAAGAATTTTTTCAGAATTTTTTATCAACTTTTTCGTACTGCATTTTCTTATATACCATATACAGGACTACATTTTAACGTCCTTCAAATAACTTTTATTTATAATCTTCGAAAAAAATGTTTCAGATAAAAGTTGTATGGCTTTGATGGAGACATAATGGTGTCATTAGTTTAATCTTGAATAATTACTTGAAAGTCACATGAAGGTTACCTTCAATTTCTTAAATGGAATTCCCTACTTTTTATTGCACATTCTTGTAGATCATCTCGAGAGCTTTCCAAAATATTATAATTAAGTTCATTTTCATTAAGTACTTTTCGACTAAAACTTCTTAAATGTTGTTCAGGATCTTGTCCTGAATAATGCTTGAGTAATGCTAATGTCAGCGGTGCTGTAATTTGTAAGCCTTGTAACAACGCAAAGTACTTAATAAAAAAATTGTGATTACTATATTAAAATAATGAAAGCTCTCGAGATGATTTACAAGAATGTGCAATAAAAAGTAGGGAGTTCTATTTAAGAAATTAAAAGAAACCTTCACGCAATGAACTTCAAGCAATTATTCAAGGACAAACTAATGATCATCTTATGTCCCCCTCAAAGTCATACAAGTTTTGTCTGAAACATTTTTTTCTAAGATCAAAAATAAAATTATTTGGGAGCCATTAAAATGGGAGACCCTGTATTATTACAAACTACTTTTATCAACATGAAAAAATCAGTATTAAAAAATTCTGAAAAAAATCTCAGAACTTTATAAGAAAAAAATAAACATTTTTGTTTTTTATTGTTTTTCTGTAAAATTGATAATTTGATAGATTTGAGTAAAAAATTATTGAAAATCAATATTCAGCGATTTTTCGTAATTAATATCTTATCAACTATTGCGAAAATTGCAAAATAGTGCAGAACTTTTTGATTCGGTTTAATCCGCTCTATTTACACAAAACTGCTTGGCAAAAAAATTGTGGGGCTCTGTGTGTGTGTGTGTGTGTGTGTGTGTGTGTGTGTGTGTGTGTGTGTGTGTGTGTGTGTGTGTGTGTGTGTGTGTGTGTGTGTGTGTGTGTGTGTGTGTGTGTGTAGTGTGTGTGTGTTGTAGTGTGTAGTGTGTGTGTGTAGTGTGTGTGTGTGTAGTAGTAGTAGTGTAGT
>NW_012130090.1:3822141-3831604 GCF_000143395.1 Atta cephalotes
GTGTGTGTGTGTGTGTGTGTGTGTGTCGTGTGTGTGTGTGTGTGTGTGTGTGTGTGTGTGTGTGTGTGTGTGTGTGTGTGTGTGTGTGTGTGTGTGTGTGTGTGTGTGTGTGTGTGTCACATAATATATATATATATATATATATATATATATATACACATAAATTTTATGCAGATAGTTTAAATTTTATTGAGAAAAAATATTTTATTTTTCTCTAAAGCTAGAAACACAATAGACACAGGCAATAGGAAACGGAATAAGTTTGATATTATATCCCAGAGCTCTGATTGGATGGCTCGTTATTTCCTGTTCCCTGTTCCTATTTGTGTTTCCAGCTTAATAAGGTATAAATAATATCTATTGAGAATCACTAGAAGAGCTACTCGAAGAGTCTGTAGACATAACTTCGACATCTTCTGTTTCTTGTTTATGTGTATTCACCGCTACACTGCCCTGTCCACCAACCGACATGTGAATCTCTCCGGATGGATGCCAAGCAAATTGGTTTGATTGCGAAACAGGTGGTTCTGAAACAACAAAAATCTATTCTAAATAATTACTAAAAATCTCTTCAGAACCTGGTCATTCTTATATCAATTCAAATATGATACACATATACACACAAAAAATTTTACCTCCAGCAGGATGTCCTGCCCTATGTAAATCTGATGGTACTCCTAGATGAGACCCAAGTAATTGTCCATTTAAAGGTAGATTGCTTGGGTCGCTCAACCGTCCTAGGAATCCTACTCTCATTTCGAGATCTGTGGGATATGGTCTTCTGGGATCTCCCTGCTGCCATGTTAAAGGTGCACAAATAGCATTAGTTGCGCTTATTCTATGTGCATATTTAATAAGTTCTTCTGAAGGAACTGGTCTCTTATTGGCACGTGCAATAGATTGTAATTTTTGTTTTGCTTGATAAATTGCAGTAGCCAAAATTTGTTCTGCTTCTTTCAACTGACGTTGCAGCTGCTGGATATCCTGGTCTTGCCTTTCTACCTCTGCTTTTAATGTCTCCATCTTCAAGTTAATTTTAGCCTGTTCAGCGGCCCGTTTCAGTGTCGCCTTTAATTCATTATCCTTGGTAACTAACAATTCAGTTAACTGAGCGTGCTCTGTGCTCGAAAGCTTTGAAGGCTTCTGAGCGATTGTGTTTTCTATCATCTCCCTGAAAAAATATTTTAAATTATAAAAAAAAAGTAAAACATATATAAAGTGAAAACCTAGATTAAGCAATTAATTACAAATCTCTTTTAAAATTCTCTAAATATTTTATTTTTATTCTAATTGTATAAAATACTCTGTAAAGGTTTACAATATCCCGATCATCTCAAATTTTGATAAAAATAGACTCAATCGATGCGTTTTCGCGTAAAAATGATTCTACAAGAAAAAAGTCACTCTGCCCCAAAATCGAATCGATACATTAAGCGTTAAAGTGGATGACTATTGAGGTTAGAAAATCTGTCAGCCATGAAATACTGCGGTGCAAGTATGCGCTGCGGTCTCAAATTCGCTACTTTACAACAAGTTTTCTGCTCTAAAACACAAATTCGTGATTTTAAAACAAATTTATTACTTTAACAAACAACAAAATCACTACTTTATAAACAAATTCATTGCTTTAAGAAGACAAATTTACTTTAAAAATACATTATTTTCTTATATTATTTTTGAAAATAGTAAATTGTTTTTAAAGGATAATTCTTTAGAATAGCTACCTCACCTCCGATTTCGATGAAATTAGACTCATTCGTTTTTACATAAAATAAAAGAATCTGGCAGAAAAAAGTCCGGGACTACCCTACGAAGCAAGATATTGAGCATTAAAGTTGACAACTATTGAGGCTAGAAAATCTGTCATGTGGAGTGTATAGACAGTAATGCTTAATTTAGGGCAGCTACGCCCGAACAAAAAAAATAACACATCCTACTCATTTGGGATCTATCTAGAACTTGCAGCCTAGACAATAAAAAGACTGTTCTCATACTATTTTCATGACTTAGAAATATTCCAAATGGACACTGTCTAAGCTGCAACTTCTAAACAATTAGGTCCCTTAAATAATACATAATGAAACATTTGTAACAATTTGTAAAATTTTAATCCATATAAAAAAAATCAAAGAGATATACATTTTAAAAGCACTATTTTATGCTTTAAAAACACAAAAGCATTAATTCAAAAACAACAATTCACTACTTTAAGAATAATTCACTTTAAAAACAATAATTCACTGTTTTAAAAATAATTCACTGCTTTAAAAACAATTCACTGCTTCAAAAACAATAATTCATTGCTTTAAAAATACAAATTCATTGCTAATAAAAGAATTTGTTTAAAATAGTGTATTATTGTTTTTAAGGGAGTAAATTGTTTTTAAAATAGTAAATTGTTGTTTTTAAAGCAATGAATTATTGTTTTTAAGGCAGTGAATTATTTTTAAAGCAGTGAATTGTTTTTAGAGCAGTGAATTGTTTTTAAAGCAGTAAATTATTTTTTAAAGTAGTGAATTGTCGTTTTTAAAGTGCTGAAAGTGCTCCAAATTATAATCTCACTCTAATTTATTGCATTATTTCAGACTATTCTTCGAAAAAGAACAGATTTTACGTAGCGCTGCAGCGAGTCGGAACGACAGATATCTTAACCTCTAAAATCTCGAACTTTAACGCTTAACATTTCAGTTCACCAGGCTACCGTCGCATTTTTTTTTTACCAGATTCTTTCATTTTGAGTGAAAACGTGTCGGATGAATGTATTTTTATTAAGATCCATTTTAGGTGAGATATGCTATTCTAATTACCGAAAATATTATTAGAAGTACTTAGAAAAATTAATATAAAATACATTTATTACTAGTAGATGCAACTTACTTTGCTATTAACTCGATATCATCCACCAGCGATAATAGAACTTCTCTTGTACTTCTGCTCGATGCCATCGCGATTGATTCTTAAGCTATACCGAATTATGTATAAATCCTATTAATTATTCAGTTTAATTATCGCACCTCAAAAATCAATAAAATTACACATTTATTCGATGTGTTTTTGTATGAAACGAGAGAATCTAGTAAAAAAAATGTCGCTCTGCTCTGTGAGCCGAGATATTAAACGTTAAACTTGATAACTATTAAGATTAGGAAATCTGTCACAGAGACAAAACGAGGTCTATAATTGTACTGTTCCACATAGGTTTCGACCAGTGCTGCCAGATGTTTGAAAAATTGGATGGTAGATAATATGCCAAAAAAGCAGTAGATTTGAAACTCAAAGCGGTAGAGTCTTTTTTCAAGAAATTTCGTAAAACTGTTACAAAATAGAAAAAAATATTGTAATTGTAATACATACCGAAAATAACTCAGTAGCAAATAAAGTAGAAATTATAATAAAAAGAATGTACTAATACTTTTTTCTTTAATTTTTATTTAGTTCATTGAAAATGAGTATTACAAAATTTATAAAAAGTAACAGAAAAAAATACTCTAATCTGTATAAAATAAATAATTCAAATACTTATTATAAAAATAATACAACATTCAATAATCTCAATTTAGGAAAACAGAAATTATAATTTATAATGAAAATATATTTTTTTATTTTCCAGGAAACACAACAAAAATAACATAATATTAATGTTACAATTTTTTATTCAACAATGCAACTGCAATGTAATATGCATACAGTAAGAGGCTTCGCACAATAAATGAAACAGGAAACAGAGAATAGAAAACAAGAGTTTCAATTTATCAAAAACTGTGTATTCCACATGATTTCTGATAGATTGAAATTCTTATTCTCTGTTCTCTGTATCCTGTTTCTTTTATTGTACGGAGTTCCTACATAACATTATTGAGTGGAAAATTATAACATTATGTGTTAAGCCTATTCTACAATGGGCAGTAGCAATAGTGAATTAAGGAGTAGGAGTAGAAATCAACCAATCATAGTCGAATGTGAGAGTATGTAATATATATAATCATAATCAACTATGATTAGTCGATTTCTACGCCTATTCTTTAATCCACTATTGTTATTGTCATTGTAGAATGAGCTTTACTGTTATTTCGTTTTTCTTTAATCTTCGCCATGTAAAATATACTATCTGCGCAACGACATCCCTAGCTAGTAAAATTATCGTTAAAAAGTTATAGGTTACAGAATAGACCTATTGGACGCTGACCAATGACACACGAATAGCGTATACGACAATAACATTCAATCAGAAGAATACGCAAACATAAGATAAGGGTGGATAAGAGATACGATCTTTGAGTAAATGAGCAAACGTAGAATATTATATACAAGCAAAATAAAGTAAAAAAAAGATGGTAGATAACCTGGCTAAAACAATAGACAGTAGGTTTGTGAGCCAAAACGATAAGTCTACCGCTAGAATAGTAGAATTGGTAACATTGGTTTCGACTTTCCACTTGAAGCAATTCCCCCCCCCCCCTCCTGCAAAGGGAGGCACTTCCATAATCGTACTATTGTTGTTGAAATTAGAAAATTTGTAATGTAGACAGTGGGGTGTATAGACTAGCGCTTATTGGTTCGGGACATCACTGACAAGATAGCAGACAAATTGAATATTTCTGATTTATTTATATCTATATAATTTGGGAATCATTTGGGGAAATTTGGGAAAAACATTTAAACATTTGGAAAATAGTATTTTTCTTGTAATTAACAAATTTTATCATGCGTCAAGTTAGCAGACAGCGATTTTTTATTTAATATGTTTATTTAATAATGTATTTTATGAATGGAATCGATTATCATTTGGAGAAGACGTCTTCATTATTATTTTTATTTGAGAAAAGTATACTACGCTATTTGATAATTTAATAGATTTACATATTACGAAAACGAACAAAGCCCGGATATGGATGTACCCCTATAATATGGATGTAGTAGGTGTAGTGCAATGAATATAGTAAACCTAAAATCGTCAAAAATTAACTAATTAAGCCCAGATTTAATTATGCGTAGTAAGAAATTATGTAAGAAATCAACTTAATCATAAATTTAGGCTGTTTTTCTTTTAGGAGACACAAATCGACACAGTATACACTCGAATACAGTTTGCCACACTTAAATGGAACACGATAGGTGCAATATGTACTATCGTGTACGAACTTTTAATACCTAACCTTAAAAAATTTAAATTTGATTGAAAATAATAAAAAAATCTTAATATAAAAATATTTTCTTATTTATTTCTTATTTATTTTCTTATTTATTTTTTATTTATTTTCTTATTTATTCTTAATATAAATTATATTAAAAGTATACACCACCTTGATCAAAAAGTTCCCGGAATTACCACCAAGTGATACTCTGAGTCAGCTGATTTGAGTTCTATTTTTTTGGTTAGGTTGCCACATCTATCATTGACATTCCCACCAAATTTTATCATTATAGCTTGACATTTGTAAAAGTTACGTCGTCTTGAGTACATCTACCTCTGCATGTATTTTAGATTTTTTACAGTTTTAAAAATGGAGTGGATTTTGCATCCTGATAACGCATCGTCGCACAGTGCCATCATTATCCATGAATTTTTGACCAAGAACGAAACAAATACCATCCAACAGCCATCGAATTCACCTGATATGGATCCCTGCGATTTTTTTCTGTTCGATTGAGTCAAAAAACCATTACGGAGAACGCGTTTTAACAGCCGAAAGGAGGTAATGGAAAAATCGAAGATGGCTCTGATACGACTATAGAGTTCCAGAAATGTTTCGAGAGCTGGATCAAGCGCTGGTATAAATGCGTTGCAGTCGATGGGGAATACTTTGAAGGGGACAATATCACTTTTGATGAATAAAATTTGTATTTTGAATTTTCTGAATGAATTCCAGGAACTTTTTGATCAAGGCAGTATACTTGCCATTGTAATTTTTTATTAACATTCGTCGACACAAGTAATTCTGTATATTGAAAACAGAACAAAATGATGAAAATTGGCTTACGGGTGCGTTCTAATATCACTTAATTTATCAAAATCAGATTCGAAATACTCTTGCCTGTATTCATAGTCAGATCTTGTACTTAAGGCTTCCTTAAATTTATCTTTAGATGTAGCCAATGAAATAATTCGTGGAGTATCTGAAGATAAATTTAAGGAAGCCTTAAATATAAGGCCTATGATAAAATTATAAATATGGGCATCTGACTCTCCTCTCAAGCAGAGGCGAAGTATATCTTGTAAATGGAAAGCAATGTATGTCGACTATATTTCGTAAAAATAAAGCAACCTTAATTATATTCGACTAATTTTCCTCACTTTCAACTGTGAATGATCAATTCCTTATGGCTTAAGGCTTTCATATATGTATGTATATATATATATATATATATATGTAGATGCATGTGTGTACCACACACATGCATGTAGTATAATAATCATTAAATGAATAAACGTACATATTTTATAAATTAACGTAAATTGCTTTCGCGCTAGAAGAAATACTTAAATATTTGTTAAATGTATGTATGTACATAAAATCTCTTGACATACATATATGTACATAAAACCCTCTATCCATCTTTACTGAAAAATAACAAAAATAAAGAATAAATATTAAAATTTTTTTTCTTGAAGTGTATTTAAATTATGGTAATATTTACAAATTAAGAAAATCACACATACTAACAAATTTTCTTCTTCATTGTATATTTTTATGTTCAAAATTTATTATTCCGAAATCCGAATACTCCAATGTTAAATTTCTCAAACTTCACTCGGATGGTACAATAAATGTAGAAAGCCTTAAGCCATAAGGAATTAACCAACCACAGTTGAAAGTGAAGATTAGTCGAATATAATTAAGTTTATGATTAAATTGATTTCTTATTACACATAAATTCTTACTACGCATAATATCCGCATTATATCCGGACTTAATTGATTAATTTTTGACGATTTTAGGCTATATTCATAGTACTATTATATATTCATAGTATCCAGGCTTTATTCGTTTTTGTAATGTGTAAATCTATTGAATTAACAAATAGTGATTTTTCCCAAACGAAAATAATAATGAAGACGTTTTTCCCAAATAATTTTTAATCGATTCCATTCATAAAATACATTAAATAAAATCGCTGTCTGTTAACTGACGCATAATAAAATTTGTTAATTACAAGAAAAATATTATTTTCCCAAATGTTTAAATGTTTTCTCAAATTTCCCCAAACGATTCCCAAATTATATAGACATAAATAAATCAGAAATATTCAATTTGTCTGCTATCTTGTCAGTGGCGGCTATATACAACCAACTACAGTCGAGTATTCTTCTATTACAGTCAAATGACAGAGGGATGTTCGACTGTATTGGTTCTTGCATTCTGATTCGGATCGAACCTTCAATGAAAACTAGGCCTGTATCAAATCTGATTGCTAACCATAGATTGCTAACCATAGATTTAAGATGGCTTTTCATACGCATGCACGCTGCGGCAGTGTGCAAAAATGTCACATAATGCCAATTTTTCAATGGATGTTTTCCAACAAGGTAACACAGTGTAACACTGTCTTACACAAAGGAAGCATTCGGGGAGACGCTATTCACACTATTTAGCGCTATAAACTGTTCGCGGAACTATAGATAGCGCTAACAAACACGATGCGTCACTAATGGTAGCATTTACGTCATAACTGCGCGCTATCAACGCTATTCCTTCCGAGGTAGCGTTAGCGTTTACAAATCCGTGAACGATCCTAGCATAACGTTGGTAGCATTTAACATTCGTCAAAGTTAGATTAATGTTTGAGGAGATTCTATTCTCGAGTGACATCAAACTTTTCTCTCTTAGAATTTCGTAGAGTAAACGTACATACATAATGTATGAATTTCAAATTTTATCATAATGAATGCAATCTCAATTTTAATCTCTGCTGATGACTTGTCACTAGGCAGGAATGAACGTAATTCTTGCTTGTGTATCATTTTTAACTTTTCAAAGTTTCTACCAAGTTTAACTTGTGTATTTGATTTCATTATAAACATGAAAGTCAGAAGTATCTTGTTACTGGCAATTTTTAATTCTCGTGTACGGAAAAAAGTTACTATTGCGATATAGCGCGACAGGATATTCCGCTGCTTAAGGTTGCTCCTTATTAGATGTAGATATGCTTCTTCTTCTGAAATCGACAACGGATGCTCCAAGGTTCTTCCTTTTATCTGATTAATTTACTTAGTGTAACTATTAATTTTTTGATCTAGTTTACATTGTTCACTGCGGCAAGCTATCAGAGAACTATCATTACAATTGAGATTGCGTTCTATTATTCACTACAAGAAAATAAAAAATTTGTATTAGAAATACTTTACAAAATCTTAAAAATTTTAATTATAGGGAAAAGTTTGGTTGGTGATTGAAAACAGAATCCCCTACATTAACTTAACCTCGATGAATCTCTCTGGTTAAACACTACCAACGCTATGCTAGGATCATTCATGGAGCTAACACTATCGCTATTGGCTCCAAGAACAGTATTGATAGCATTTATGCCCATAGCGCGAATAGTGTCTCCCCGAACGCATTCAAAGTGTCAACTATAAAGGCTTAAACATAATATGCACAGGCAACAATAACGAGCCATCCAATCAGAGCTCTGGGATATAATATCGAATTTATACTCGCTATTCCCTGTTGTGCCTATTGCCTATTATGTTTAATCCTTAACACAGTGTTAGATGCATTCCGTTTATCGAACGCATATGTAGCAGTTAATGCGCTACGCACATGTATATCGTTCTGTTTTATCAATGCGCTTTATGCGCACTTAGAAACGGTTTCATGCATTTGATGCGAACGCATGTGCTAGCGTGATTCGAAATAATTAAATAATTAAATAATAGATAATAAATAATAAATAATAGATATTAAAAATAATAAATATTAAATAATAATAATAGATATTATATATATTAATAGATATTTAATTAATAATGGATATTATAAATAATAAATATTAAATAATAGATAATAATAAATAATAATAATTAATTAATAGATTTTCGCCGGTCGAATTACCGTGCCTTCAACTTATCCAAAGATTTCTACTCTATTGTATATTTGTATGTATATACGGCATGGAGGCACGTGTAATTCAAAAATACATCAAAATACGTGCGTTAACTGCAGATCAGAACTGTAATAGCTAATGCACTTTCATGCATTAATGGTGAGGAGAATCCATGCACTACCAATGCGCGCATTAGATGAAATGGAATGATTGTCTATGCGCATCATGCGAGAAACGGAATGAACTTTTACACTGCTCGACACAGTAAAAAGCTAAGCATATAAAATATGTCAATGTTACCAACTTTTCAAAAAGTTATTTGATAATCGTATTTATTTTGCAATAAAACCTTCAAAAATCAATTCTGAAAAAATTATAATTTAAGTCCAAATAAAAATCATAAATTTATTAGGTGTAC
>NW_012130090.1:3831624-3840417 GCF_000143395.1 Atta cephalotes
AAACAAAAAATTAAAACCTCCTGCAAATGACGAGAATTTGGCTTGTAAACTGACATTTTCAATCGAGAATAACTTTATGATGCAGACACAAATCGACTAATGTTTCTATGGTTATGTTGACAGATGCCCAAGTTTATTGTATGACGTCTATGATCTATTTATTTCGACCACCACTTACCACTAAAGCCATCTACAGGAAAACGGCAGAAGCAAAGTTGTACACCTAATATTATTGATATCTTAAATATATTAGGTTGTCCGGAAAGTGCTGCAAAAAATTTAAATTTAATAAATGTATACTTTAAAATTTAAATCTTCTGCGTTTAAATTTTCCTTCAAAATCGGCACGAACTTTCCAGACAACCCAATAATTATAAGAATAGAATAGAAGACTGCAATGCATTCTAGTGTTATATTATGAAACTAAACTGCATTCTAACAAGTACAACTTTACACAGTGTCTTTGTATCCGAACTGGAAAACAGCCAATTGCTTTTTCTGTATTTGCTGCGCATGAAAAGAAATAACAACAGCAAATATGTGTCTTTTATTTGCTCAGCTCGAAAATTAATATGGAAAAAGCTAAAACTTTAAAAACTAAAAACTTGTGATTATATAACAACTGTGTAATTATAACTAGACAACTACACAACTATCATTTCAGGTAATTATTTAGAATTTAGAATATTCCCATCATTTTAAAAATGTACTCATTAATAAAAATACTCATTGTATGTATTCATTATGAATGTACTCAATTTTCATATTTTTTTGCAAATATTGTAGACTTTCTCAGTTTCGAATTCTATGCTGCTCGTTGTTCGGTAAACTTCAGAAACAAAATGTATTTTGTGTCGAATGTGCGTCATGTAAAATTTTTAACCACTACGGTTTATTTTTAAGCTACGAATTGCTGCCGCAGCGTGCTATTTACGAAAAGTCAGCTTTAAAGTACTTTTCATGCTGACTTTCGACGCTCATTTTCAGTGTCAAAATAAATCACATCAAATCAAAATCATGATCAAAATTGATACTTGATATTCGTTAATTTCTATCATGTGACTTATTTTGACGCCGAAAATGAGCGTTAAGCATCGGTATGAAAACACCTTTATAGCATATTCGATTTGCTGACTCGACCATAGAAATAGTATCTCTAGATCGAGCGTTGTCAGAAATTTGGGGAGTGGGGTAGTCCTCATTTAAAAAAGAACGCATGGTTGGCCCAGATGCGTTTTCTCTCGTGCATTCGCGAAAAGAGACGAAACGAGAAAGAAATCCCCGCCAGCATAAAGCGGGGAGCACAGACTCTTGCATAGGGTATGATCAACGCGATATTGCAAATGCTTTGCAGCGTTTTTTAATTGGTCAGTTTGTAAAATTCTTTCTTCTAATTGGCCCATCAAACGCTTCAAAGCATTTGTAGCGAGACTTTGACCACAGCCATAATGCATAACACGTAATGCATAAGAAAATGTATCAATCAAAGTCCTTCGTTTCCTTCCATTCCATGAAATAAAAAACTTTGATTGATTAGATTTCTTATGTCTTATGTGTTATCCTTATATAAAAGTCTGTGCTTCCTGCTTTAAACTCTATATTACTAAAGTAGTATATTAATTCGCCATATTGGACCTATTAATCTTATTATGTACCAATCAAATGGACATAGGAATAACTATATACCAATAATATTAAGCGTTTATTGGATTACAGACAACTAGGTTCAAGATGGTGAAATAGTCAATAGGAAGGCTATTAGCAAGATAAAAGAAATGCGCTACTTTAGTACTTGTTTCATAGTTTTTCCTTGAGGAATGAGGATTCCTCATTTCATGTTTCATTAACTTTTCTTGACCAAACAAGAAGCTTTTTTTTATTATCATCCTTTTCTCAAGGGAGGTTACGGGTTTCCTTAAGGAGGAGGTGCAGTTTTCATAACCAAGCAAATTTCCAAATTTATTTAGTCACACCGGTCCTTTTGATAGCTTTTAATTTAGATCTATCGCATCGATAATTATTTTTGATAGCTTTTTTCACAAATAAACTATGCCAAAAGCATTTTCTCCTTCGTATAATAAGCATTATGGCGAATTTGATTAGTAACACTGATGCATATTAAAGCCGTTATACAGTAAGTCACAGAAAGATTGCAACACTTTTTTTCGATAGATTTTGGAAATAGCTTGCACCGAGGGATTGGTTCTTATTCATGGATTCACAAATAAGAATCAATTGCTCGATGAATAGACGGCATTCCGAAATCCATCGAAAAAAAAGTGTTGCTACCTTTCTGTGACCGACTACACTGATTTAATTTTAAGTATAAAAATAAAATGCAAATATTTTATACATTTGAAATATGAAATATTTTATCTAATAGTGCAATAAAATGTATTGAATATTTCATGATTTAATCGATTTTTATGTTTATTTATAAACATATACTTTATTTTGTGTACGGCGGTTTTAATGTGCATCGGTGCGCACTGAATGCGTCCAATCGAATTCGCTAATTAGTTTTATTTTTGTCATTATTGTAGTAAAATGCTTAATCATGACTTTATTTAACAATATCTTTATTCATAATTCAAGGTGCAGCCACAATAGAAGGAATAAGGAATTAGGAATAAGAAATAACGATACCAACTTATCAGAAACCGTGTATTTCGTTGAATCCGATTTCTGATAGATTCAAATCTTTATTCTTTATTCCTAATTCCTTATTTCTTCTATTGTGGTTGCATTTTTATGATATTAAGTTTGCATATACTATGTACGAGAGCAAGTCAATAAATTCTTAGAAAATCTGTCAGACACTCGCAGTGTCATGTCACATTACTTTTTGACAAGTAGCATCTCTCAGCTGATTACTGTCAAATTTTGAGCGGAATTCATCGCGTGGTTTCAATTCTGTAGACGATTAAAGCGAACAACCTTTGTATTTTTTGCAAAATGGAAAAAAACGAGTTTCGTACAGTGATCAAATATCTACATATGAAAGGTTTAACGCCAAAAAAAATCAAAGCCGAGTTAAATAATATTCATAGTATATCTGCATCAGCTCATGCGACTGTATACAATTGGTTGAATAAATTTAAACGTGGTCGTACATCCACATGTAATTCCTCGTTCGGGACGTCCAATTGAGGCTGCTACGCCAGAAAAATCATCGATAAAGTCCACGATATTGTTTTGACTGATCGACGAATGAAAGTGTGCGAGGCCACAAGCACATCACATGGCACAGTGATTTCAATTTTGCACGAACAATTGAGTATGAAAAAGCTAGATGCTGCAAAATGGGTGCCACGTTTGCTCACTGTGATCCATAAGCGCGACCGTGTGACGATTTCAAAACAATGTTGGAGATGTTTCAACGTAATCCAGAATTTCTGTGTCGATTTATTATTATGGACGAAACATGGATCCATTACTTCACACTCGAGACGAAGGAACAGTCAAAATAATAGAGTCTTCAGTGGATGAATTAGCTCCGAAGAAGGCGAAGACCTTAAAGTCGGCTGGAAAGGCGATGGCCACAGTTTTTTGAGTTTGCACACGGTATAATTCATGTTGATTATCTTCCGTCGAAGCAGAAAGAATCGATCAATGGCGATTACTAAGCAGCCTTATTGGACCGTTTCAACAATATTTTAAAGAAAAAACATCTCCATTTGACGAAGAAGAAAGTGCTCTTCCATCAAGACAATGCAGTTCACACGTGTCCAGCACCAATGGCCAAATTCAACGAATTCTACTACGAATTGTTTCCCCATCTAGCATATTCGCCAGATTTAATCCCCTGCGACTATTTCCTGTTATCAAACCTGAAGAAATGGTTCGAAGGAAAGAGATTCACCATCAGAGAACAGCTCGTCGCCGAAACAGAGGATTATTTTGAAGAGTTGGACAAATCATATTATTCGGATGGTTTGAAAAAGTTGAAGAATCGTTAGATCAAGTATATCGAACTGAAAGGAGACTATGTTGAGAAATAAAAATGAATCGATAAAAAAAATGTATTTTACTATGTTTTTCTAAAAAACTTATTGACTTGCCCTCGTATTATGACATGCTACCTTCAGTAGGTCCCTAAAATATTTCTTCCTTCGAGAAGGAAAACTTGAGAATCATTTATAAAACAAGAAAACTTTGAAGAATCGAGGAATCCTTTAAGGAGGCTTTCTCCATCCTTAAGATAAAGAAGGACTATGAATACGATGTATGTCTATGGACTCGACTTCGAGTCAATAAAGCTCTATATTACTAAAGTAGCGCATTAATAAATCAGCCTGGACTAATTAAAATATTGGACCTACTAACCTTACCATAGTATTTGTTTTATTTCTCGAGAGTTACTCGGGATTGCTCCGAATGAACCCAGTGTACTTAATGTAGGATTTACTATATTACTACGTACGACATCCGTCACACGACGTCTGACATTCATCGTAACGATAAATGTCAAATGTACGTAGTATAAATCCTAAAGACCATTCTTACATTGATCGTCAATGCCGCAAGTCACAAACTTGTTGCTTCAGGCAATCCGATACTTCAATTTTAAAGTCACATGATGCTTAAGACGCTTCCGATGCTACGACGATCAATGTAGAATGGCCTTAAGGTTTGTTCACGTCCATCATGCTCCAAATTAATCCATAGAGCACAGGGTAAAGCAATTGCATTCATATGCTCCAATATTCAGACACGAATGGATTTAGGACAAGTGAGCATGTCACCTAACCTAACCTAATCCGTAAGACCACTGGCTCGGACCATAGACTTACAAAATAGACGGAGCATTCATACGAGAGAAGCTGAAAACAACATCGAAGAACAGCTCTACTTCAGACATAATTGTTTCTCTCTTTTATAATGAACGATGGGAGGCCAACCAGTTTGATCATAAGGCCACAATTCTCGAACGTCTTCGTTGCTCTCGGCTACTTCCCAGCGTGTTGCGGCAACCAATCAATTTACATTAGAAAAGAAGAAGATTACTCCGCGATTATTTCTTTCTCTTTCTATCAAGTTTTTAATTTCTCTCATATGAATGCTTCGTCTATACTTGACTAGACTTTGTAAGTCGAAATTTATAGCGTTATACGAATGTAACAAAAGACTAATTTTATTAGTTAATTGCATTTGCTAGTTTTTTAAAAAATCTTGACATTTTAATTTATAACTTTTATATTTATTAAAAACGCATTTTGTATAAAAAACTCTTTTCAAATAATCGAGATAACACAAAATATCCAAAAAGAAATGAGGCACATATCCGACTCGTTCGAATGGTTTCATGGATTAGATTAGATGACATGTTCACTTGTCCTAAATCCGTTCATATCACTGAACATTGGAGCACATGAATGTAACTGCTCCAACCGCTATCTTACCTGTGATCCAAGTGCTCTCTGGGTTAATTTGGAGTATGTGACGCGAACAAACTTAAGATGACGGTTGGAGCAGTTGGACTCATGTGCCCCAACATTTAGTGATACGAACGAATTTAGATTTAAAAAATCTTGACATTTTAATTTATTGCATTGCATTTACATGAGCCTACTTTTCTATATAAAAGTTATATTATATTTTTATATTATATTATATTTTATTGTATTAATATTATTTTATTTGCGTAATATGCCCCAATCGTACCATCTTCTGAGATGAGGCAAATGGAACATGCTCTTAATTGATCCATGGAGTATACTATAATGCGACTTGAACATCTAGGCCGGAATTCATAGTCGAGTCTTATTTCAAGATCGTCTTAAGTAATATAAATTTTAAGATTAATGCAGCCTTCTGATTGTGACTTCTTGAATATAAGATCTGACTATGACCGACAATAAAGATGCTTTTTTATATGCAACACGCTGCGGTAGCAATTAGTTACTATTGGTTAAAAATTTTACGTGAGGTGACGCACTTTTGGCGCAAAATACATTTTGTCGCAACTCATTGAACAGCAAGCAGTGATAAATGCATGGTGGAAATATGAAAAATGTGCGCATTTTATAAGAAGAGCGATATTGCCGCGGTTATTTAAAGTTAGTGTTATTTTATGTATTTATAATATATAATATAAATTTGATTTTATCTTGTGCAATAATAAATATAATCCAATTTATATAATTTATAATAAATAATTTATAATATAAATTATTATAAATATAAATAATTTCTAATTTATAAAAATAATAATTTATAATAATTGACATATAGGCAACACATAAATAAAATACAAATAATAATTTATAATTTATAATAATTCATATATTTCATAATTTTTATATAATTAATAATTCATCTAATTCATATAATTTATAATAATTCATATAATTCTTTTATCGGTTCTTTAGCGAGTGCAATTTTGCGGAGTTCAAAAATCTTGTATTGCAATCCATCAATCCTCGAAATCTTAAGTAATTGTTCATTAGTTGATCCATGTTAATTATAAAATCAATCTTTCCCCGTAATTTATCAGCGATGCTGCAATCACATTACATGATATAATGTAATAATATATTAAAAAATGATGTAATAAAGAAATTGTGAAAAAAAGTATTGAAAGTAAATTATTATTAAACTAAATTATTATTTACTTATTTATTGTTATTTTTATTATTTTTATTACTTATTGTTTACTATATTTATTATTTATTGTTATTTTTATTTTTATTATTTATTATTAATTATTTTATTTACTTTATTTATTTTTATTTACTATTTATTTATTATTTATTTTCTATTTATATATTATTTATTTATTATTATTCCATTTATTTTCATTATAATAAAATTTATATAAATCTGTAATGTATGATGATGTGTGTAATACATAATGTATAAAATTATTTGTGCATTGTGTTTTTAATTGACACATATTCATTTTTGCGAATGTCACTTTGTATGTCACTTCAAAGTGACCGCGATACAAATGTTTAAAATAGCTGCATCTGGGTATCGATTATGTAAAGATTTCCCCTAGGAATGAATAAACAAAAAGTGAACAAATTCACGTGAATATAATGAATAAGCGATTAAGTAACTTTTGACTGTTATAAAATGTGAAATAGTTCACGGGAAATTTTTCGGCAAGTAACGAAATGCCTAAAATGTGAAATTCTAATTATTTTTTAATAAAAATGATATAAATTAACTTGTTCTTTTAGTCTGTTTTCTATTCCTGCATTAGGCTGTACTAGAACTTTCTCGCTTTTGATAAATATCAAACATATTTAAAATATATATTTGAAATATATCTGAAATGGATATTGCGTGGTTTCTTGCTATAAATGGTGCGAACGAAGAGAAAGAGCATGCAATTGAGAGGCGAAAATTTCGCATATTAAGAAAATGTTTGCGTGATGTTAATGATGTAAATTAAATATAAGTAAAAGATAAAAATATGTGCATAAAAGTCACATGAAAATTTAAAAATAAGAATTATAATAAAAAATAGAGATTTATGAAACAGGTTAACAAATAACCTTTTTCCATTCAGATGAAGATTTCTCCGGCCTCAATCCAGAATTTAGGGTTTGTGCTATAATATGTTCTCCCATACATTTTTCTACGAGTTTTAAATACATATTGTTTTTTTTACTACATATAATCAAAAATAAGAGCAATGAAATAACATGTTTTTACCAGTTCCATATGGAGAATCCTCTGAGAATTTCGCGACACTCTCTTCTCGCACAATATCTAAATTTTTTGATATTATATTTAACAACATTTTCTTTTGTTTTTGCGTTACACATTCAACATTGTTATTTTCGACTATATGTATAAGAAAACATATAAGCAACAAATAATAAGCACAATGTGATTTCCTATCAAAATACGTACATACAAACTTGTATGTACATACACTCGTGAACACTTGTTAAATTTTCGTAAATTTAAGAGAAACGATAAATTCGAGTTATGATTTCACTTTCTTGTAACTTCTTTACATCTGATTTCACTTTCTTATAATTTTCTTACATCACTAAGTCTAATGTCGTTTGAAAATGAAACTTTTCACGTGAGATTGATACGTACGAAAAATGAAAAAATGAAAGTTTACATAATCGATATCCTGGATATGTGCAGAACGGTACGAAATTTATCTCGAAAACGAACTTTTAATATTTCCATCATGGGTAAATGACAGTAAATGTGTGCAAAAGAGAGAAAGCGTGCAATATTTGAAAAGCTTTTGATTAAGAAAATATAAAGTATATGGCATCGGATAAGATATGGAAATATGTTTATAATTAATTAATTATTTTTAATAAACTTTACTTTAATAAATCATGAAAGCAAATCATAACCTCAATCTGTCGAGGACAACGAGAATGTAAATTAAAAGTTACAATAATTGTGATGTATATATATATATCACAATTATTATAACTTTTAATTTGATTAAGTTAAAGTTTAAAGTATATTAAATTATAAGTATAAAGTGATCTTATAATTTAGAAAGTTACAATTTATTTTACACCTTTGGTGATCTTGCTTCTTAAATTGTTTATACTTTAATTTAATTTAAAATTAAGAATAGAGACCTAGGGCTTCTATTTTTGAAAAGTATCGCATATGAAAAACTATGGAAATACTATAGTGTACATAACATATGTTATTTTCAAGAATAGAGACCTTCTGGTATTTTAGGAACTCTTTCACATGATGAACAAAATTTTGATGTAAATGGAACGGAATAACCTCAATATGGTGATAGCATATCAATCCGTCAATATGATAAAATATTTATTATAGTATATATGCAAAAAA
>NW_012130090.1:3841908-3846855 GCF_000143395.1 Atta cephalotes
GGCATAATTAACATTACAAGGATAAACAAACAAAAATTGTTGTTGCACAAAATATGTACGTGGAAAAGAATTCCACAATTAGGATCTGAAAGAAATGAGAAGAGAAAAATTAATTAAAACTTATTTCCTATATAAAGTTTTAAAAAAGAGAAATAAAAAGAAGGCAAGTTCATGAAGAGTATGGGAATATATATGATCAATATATGATCAATATACGAAGAAAAATATACTGAAGAAAGAAGACGTGAACAAGTGGCAAGCAATCACCTAATTAAAGAAATAATAAATAGAGATCTTGAGAAATTTATTGAATATTTACGAATGGACACAGATCCATTTAATGAATTACTAAAGCATTGGAGTTCTAACAACATTTTATTTCATAATATATGGTTCAATTAATTTTAGTAATTCATTAAATGAATCTATCGCCGTATTGAGATTATTCCATTCCGTTTCCGTCAAAATTTTTCTCATAATGTGAAATTCAGCTACGAAAAAACGAAACGAAATTGTTCTGTTGGTTAACCCCAACCATTTGTCTTTTCTATTTTTTTTCCGTTCCGCTGTTTCTCATCATATGTGAGGGTGCCATGCGGCGTAACTCGCGTTAGGCGTCCCGTGAGATGTATTTACTGCGTATCGCGTAACCGTGTAACCAATCAATAATCAGTAAAACGCGAAACAGCAGATCCACAACAGCGGATCGCTTCTAATTGATTACGCGATATGCGATAAATATATCATAGGATTCTAGTCTTAAGGTACAATTTTATAGTGTCGCTTGTCGCAGCAATAATGATCACGTGACTGAATTCTCTCTCAATTTGTCCACTTTCTTATTGCCAGCGACACTGTTGAAAAGTTGAATTAAACCAATTTTTAGTGATTCTTATGCAAAAATTTAAACATGAAACAGCAAAATACAAGTATAATAAGGGTATTTACTTAAGTTATATTCTAAAACATCCTTTCCAAGGAAAATTTTACTCGAAATATTGGGTTGTCCGGAAAGTTCGTGCCGCAAAAGATTTAAATTTAATAAATGTATACTAAAATTTAAATCTTCTGCGTTTAAATTTTCCTTCAAAATCGGCACGAACTTTTTGGACAACCCAATACATATAAGACATGTAACGTATATTACAATATTTCAAGTAAAATTTTCCTCGGAGAGGACGTTTTAGAATGTAGCCTTAGAATATGGATGTCAAAAATTGATAAAAATCTACTCATTCGATACGTTTGAAATGAGAGAATGGCCGACGGCTAATTCAAGATGGCTAAACATGCTTACCGAGTGATTGAATATGATTGGTTGAATCTATAAGTAATAATCAATTATGCTCATTTGCTCGGCAAGCAGGCTAGCCGCTTTGTCAACTTGAACGCGCCCAATGTAGTAGAATTAAGTAGAAAAGTGACTGCCTTATGAAGCGATTATTTAGATTAGGAAAACGAGTTTTCTGTCTGGATGTCAATCATGAAATTTTATCCTTAAGATAGAAAACGAAAAGTGACAAATTTTCCCATTAATTTCAATGGTAAAAAGTTTTACTTTTCACTTTCCATCCAGAGATAACGTTTCATAATGATGAATAATTGTTAGAGCTGTGTAATGTAGACGTTGTCCGAATTGATGGAACGTTCGTAGACTTCATTTCGTCCATTCCGTTCCGCTAAAGTGTATTTTCCTACATCCCATGGAGCGGATTTTCCGGAATACGCAATTAGCACTGACCAATCACAAGAGCCTTCTCACAGATCACTTTAGATTCACCGAAATAGTGTCATTGGCTTGCATTGATTGGGTATCTGCAAGATCCGCTCCTGGAGCATAAGAAGGAATATAGAAGGGTTCGATTCAAATCAGAATGCAAGAACTAACCAATTGCAGTCGAACATTCCCCTATTACAGTCGAATGACAAGGAAATATTCGACTGCAGTTGGTTCTTACATTCCGATTCAGATCGAACCCTCGGTGTAAACTAGACCATACAGGGACATTGTCCCGACTTTATTTTAGATTTGTTCGCGTCGCATTCTTTAAAATATCCTACTATAACATTTACTCACTCTAACACGTTAAAGTGAGTAGAAACTATAACAGGAACACATTAGCCTAGTTTATATCGCACTTGATACACGTACTAACTTGATATATGTAGTAACTTTTTATTAAATTATTTTAATTTTAGCAATGTATTTAAGAATGATGTACAATATACATTATAATGATTAATTAAATACATATCATATATCAGTCCGTATTCAGAACGCGCTTATAGTGATGTTAGCGCGCTAACATGCTTTACGTTACGCATACCATAGAATTTCAGAGATAAAAGCGCGTTCTGAACATGGACCATCATGTATATTTCAACATATTGCCGAGATTAAGATCATTCAATAGAAAGTTAGTACCCGTATCAAGTGCACGATATAAACTAGGCCATTGGAGCATGCGACATGAACAAACTTTTTGTGTACCTATTTTAATTTGGATTTTCGCCTTTCTGTATACTTAGATATATAAGGAAAGTTTTTGCTCTTTAGTTGCAACGCAAATGAGGCTAAATATAAATAAATACATTAGCATATAACATCTTAGTTGACTGGTAAGATATATATCTTCGGTAACGATCGCTGTATAATTTCTCCGGCGATTTTTAACGATACCACTCTTACTAACCTATCAGAACTAGAGTGCAAATCCTATCCATACGCCATTTTAAGGGGGGTAAGATTTCGTCGTGGATTAATGCTAACTAATCTCCCAATTTCTATTTCGGCGTTGCACATAGTTGTCTTCCATTTCGCACGTTGTTACATTTGGGAGACGTAATCCGTCGACCAACGTTTCCAAAATGATTACTGCATTTGCGACAGCAGTTGGTAACGACTAATGCGATTTGTGGGCAAATACCGATTCTTCCTGCACCGCAAGGTTTCTATTAAAAAATGCCTAGGTGTTAAAATGTCTAATTCTGAGGCGTTGCTATTAAAAAATGCCTAGGTGTTAAAATGTCTAATTCTGAGGCGTTGCTCAACGAACACAATGGACGAGAATTTAATATCGTCTCGATTTGAGAGAAGACGGTGTACAATTCTTCGAATGACAATAGCGTGCCATTAATTACAGTCTTAAGATGAGTTTTACGCTCTTTACATTTGTTTCCCATAGACCTGCTGTGGAGGGAATGTGGTGGAATAAACTTCCACCTTGATTGGACGCAAAGTCAGTAATTTTTACTTGATTTTCATGATGTGACAGAAATTCCCCGATTTATTGCAAAACATTCTCAATTCCGAAGAAATTCTTGCCGTTATTCTTGCCTTATCTAACAAAATTGAATCGCATTTTCCAACTGTTGACACTAAGATTCCCATACGATTCTAATCGTTTCTGATATCGCCTTATAGCCTTGTAAGTATCTTAGCCTTGTTGCCAAAATAACTGCAACAAAATCTTCGTTTTAATGATAACAGGTCCAATTAATACTAAAGGGTCGAAGACTGGTAATCACTGACAACATAATTCGCTTATTAATGATCTCCGGCGTGGAGTTGCAAGTTGCCTCGTATCTTAGCGAGTCTGAAGTAGATTGTCATAACAAACCTAATACTTTGGTGTCTGTAAGGCCATAATGTTCCAAACATTCGTCTTGATCGACCGAAATTTTGTCAACTCGAACCCTGCTGTTTTTTGTTCGCAACCTACAACTTGATCTTTAGAATCCCTTGTCTCGATGAACCTCTAGTGATTATGTCATTGACATAGAAGTCGCGCTTTATAACTTGAGAATGTGTCGCCTCAAATTCCTGGGATAATTCTTGCAACGAATGTATGGTCAAGAACGGTGCTGATGCAGTTCCGTAAGTGACCGTGTTTAGGCTGTCATTTCAAGATTGGTTCTCCATAATATGTATTGATACACTCGATGTTTCTGGCTTGATCATGATTTATCTATACATCTTGCCAATATCGTTTGTCACAACATAAGAATACTGCCGAAATCGTAATAAAGTGTCGAACAACTCGGATTGATCCACCATAGACAGTTTAAGAATTTTCCGGACGTAGTCGGGCTGGAGGTGTCAAAGACCACTCGTTTTGTTAATGTTGATTTCTTCTTCAAGACTGAGTGGTGGAAGGTAATTAATCTTCATGCCCTTGGTATCGGCAATGCAGACATGTAACTAAGCTTGATATATTCGTTCATAAAACTGATGTACTAGATCTGCAATTGAGGATCCCTTTGGAATCTACGCTATCTAGATGATGCAATCGCTTGAGCTCATTGATCTTAGATTCTCCGAAGACGCTTGGATCTTTACGGGAGGATAATGATCTCAAATCTGCCATTGGTTGTCCTTTTATGCCATTGTCTTTTATCATTTCGGAAAAGCTCCTCGCATTTGGAGATGATCTTCGTATCTGGCATATCTTCTGCGCCAAACTCTTTCAATTGTGAATGAAGTTCGTCGTTTCGAACGAGTCCACAGATGATAACGTTGTTCTGAGATTGTGAATTGATTAGTAACTCAAACTGTTCATGATAGCTATCTCAACTTCGTCGATTGCAACATTGGTTGTTTGGCTCCCAGTTGAATCCTATCGGTTTCACGTATGTCCCAGAAGATTGTTGTGCCCAATAATAAATCGATGTTCTGTGGTTTATGGAATCTGATTGGATCTGCCAACTTGATACATTGTGGAAGATTCAAAGCCTAGCATTAACTGGCAGGAATAGGCTGCTTGATTTTATTGACAACAAAAAGGTTAACGTCTGTTCCGTACGTAATCGTGGATATATAGTCTATAGTAGTTTGAATAGTCTCGATTACTGATGTTTCCGCTGCGTTAATACATGCTATTACATGTTTAGTTTTATTAATATTGAACTTTAATTATTGACACAGAAATTTAATATTAGGTGTACAAC
>NW_012130090.1:3847477-3858116 GCF_000143395.1 Atta cephalotes
CTCACAGAAATATATATATATATATATATATATATATATAAATTTATATAATATCCTTTTTCTATATAACAATACATTTCTATAATCTAGAGAAAGATCTAAGTTAATAAATAATTACCAAGTAGTAATAAAATGATCAAATATATTCATTGAATTTTTTTCTTTTAATGAGCCAACGTAGACGACATAAAGGAGTGTCACGCGCTTTTATTTCTAAGGGAAGATAATTATCCCGAAGAAATTCTTAAATAAACTAATCGCAAGCACTGGCTTATAGAAATCCCTTTCGAAAATCAAAATTTAGAATCTCTCAAACTTTGGAAATGAATTCCACTTTCATTATTGCAGTTGTGACAACAATTGGAGAATTTATCACAGTTATAATTATTCATACAGTTATAATTAATATATACGTAATAGGTATGTAAATATGAAACTGGAATTTACCAATAGATGGCCATGTAGTTGCTGTCAATATAGTTGCCGTCAGATGGCGCCAATTGACGCCATTTCCTTGTTCTGACATTTGACAAAGATTTTCAACAATACAAGTTTCATACAACAGTAATAGCGTTGAACATGTCGAATTTTATGCCTGAAAATTAAATTACGATTTGCGGACAGCATTGATTTTCTGTTACCATTTGAAGAAAACTGCTGCAGAATCGCATCGAATGCTTGTCGAAGCTATGGTGAGCATGCTCTTGGTAAATCATAATGCTTTGAGTGGTTTAAAAAATTCAAAAGTGACGATTTTGACGTGAGAAACAAAGAACGTAGAAAACCACCGAAAAAGTTTGAAGACAGCGAATTGCAAGCATAGTTGGATGAGGATGACGCTCAAACTCAATAACAACTCGCGGATCAATTGAATGTAACACGAGAAGCCGTCTCCATACGTTTGAAATCCATGGGAAAGATCCAGAAGATGGAAAAATGGGTTCCACAATTGAATGAAACAATTGAATTGAATGAAAGACAGCAGGAAAACCACTTGCGAAATGCTGCTCGCCAGGTACAAAAGAATTCATTTCTCCATTGTGACTGGCGATGAAAAGTGTATATATTTTGAGAATCCTAAGCGTAAAAGATCATGGGTAAGATACTCCAGGCGAATCATCGACATCGACTGCAAGGCCAAATCGCTATGAATGGAAGACAATATTTTCGCATGCGGCTTACTCACCAGACTTAGCTCCGTCCAATTACCACTTATTTGCATCGATGGGACACGCACTTGCTCAGCAGTGCTTCACTTCTTACGAAGATGTACGAAAATGGCTAGATGACTGGTTTGGCTCAAAAGAGCAACTTTTTTGGCGTGGCATCCACAAATTGTCAAACAGGTGGAAAAAATGTATAGCTATCGATGGGCAATACTTCGAATAAAATATTTTTTATCATTTTCATGCAATAAACGTGTATTTTCTATAAAAAAAATTCCGGTTTCATACCTGGTACATATTGTTACATCCAGATCCCAAGATTCGTTTATTTCGAAGGGAAGAAAGAATTAAGAGGGGACGAATAATTAAACTTGTCAACTGATTTTGAATGTCACTTATGACTGCTCGAAAGATTTTTTTATGACTGACTGCGCTTTTCCGAAGGACCCCATATATCAGGTGTATAAGCTTAAATCCACTATTTTTTAGTCAGAAAAACACATTTTTTTTTTCCTAGGAAGCAAAAACAAATTTATTCAAAATACTTACCCTCGCTAACTATACATTTTTCCCATCTTTCGGGCAATTTGTGTATACCACGCCAAAAAAATTCCTCATCTTTCGAGGCAAATCACTCATCAAGCCATTTTCGGACGTTTTCGTAAGAATCGAAGTGCCGCTCAGCGAGCGCGTGCGCCCGCGACGAAAACAGGTGATAGTCAGAAGGTGCCAGGTCTGGTGAGTAAGCGGGATGGGGTAGCACTTCCCAGTTGAGTGTCTCCAAGTTTTGGACCATTGTTGACGTGTGCCATGGTACGTTGTCGTGGAGGAAAATCAGCTTGTCATGTCTTTTCCGATAATACGGTCTTTTTTCACGCAGAGCACGGTGCAATTTGATCAGTTATTGAGGGTAGCGATGAGCATTAACAGTTTCACCAGGTTTTAACAGCTCGTAATAGATGACACCCTCCTGATCCCACCAAACGCACAGCATCGTCTTCCGTCCGAAGTGATTTGGTCTTGAGGAAGATGTTGATGGTTGGGCGGGATCAATTCAAGATTTCTTGCGTTTTTGGATTCTGAAAATAGATCCATTTTTCATCGCTTGTCATAATCTGATGCAGAAACGACTTTCTTTTTTATCGGGCAAGCAGAATTTGGCATGTGTTTGGCGTCATCTGCCTCCATCTGCCTATCGTTCAGTTCATGCGGCACACATTTTCCAATCTTTTGAACCTTCTCCTTCTTGGCCCCATGGAAATGGCTGCTTGAGAAACACCCAATTGCTCAGCAAGCATTTTTTGCGATTGGATATCGTCCTTGTCCAAAAGAGCCTGCAATTGACAGTCCTCAACCTTCCTGGGCCGAATTTCACGCTTCTTGTCACTTAGGTCAAAATTGTCATCATTGAACCGGCGAAACCAATCTCTGCACGTTGTTTCCAATAAAGCATTGTCGCCATAGGCCTCCACAAGCATTCGATGCGATTCGGCAACCGATTTCTTCAAATTGAAACAGAAAAGCAAAGCTTCCCTCATATGCTTTTTTTTAACAAAAAAGACATGATTACGAAAGAAAAAATGTATGTTGTTGTATGAAATTGCTAATGTACACTGGTTAATATTGACAGATATCAAACACATAAAAAAAAGTGTGTTGTGTGCCTAAAGTAGCTTTGTACGTTCATTAATGCCACCTATGAGCATACAGCGGATTTAAGCTTATACATCTGGTAATACAAATGGCCAAGCGCGCTTTCTTATTGACTAATTTAATTCTACTACGAAGATATGAAGAAGAAACAAAAATACTAAGGATAAAATAATTTTAGAAGAAAAAAACATATATTTTAACATATATTTATCATATAATGCAGTATGTACAATATAATCTAAACCATAAACTATTAGTTCACATTCTATAATAGAATTTCTATCATAAATTTTGTTTGCAGCATTTATTAGTAATACAATTTTCGCTTTTATTAGTAATACAATTTTGTTTTAAAAATGACACAAAATATTTGAATTTCTTACTATTAGGTGTACAACTTTGCTTCCGCCGTTTTTTTCCGAAATTCGAGGCTTTATTGTAAAAAACTGGTTATATTTTATGATTCAAAGTATTGTCCATCGCTGGCCACTACTTTCTCCCATCTTTCGGGTAGCGTACGAATCCCGCGTCGAAAAAACTGGTCATCTTTTTGAGGCTATCCACGAATCGATCCAATTTTTTACTTTTTCATAAGACCGGAAGTGCTGGTCAGCCAGGCCGTGTGCCATTGATCGAAACAAGTGATAGTCAGAGGAGCAACGTCTGGAGAATATGGCGGGTGGGGTAGGACTTCCCATTTCAACGTTTCCAAGTATATTTTGACCACTTTCGCAACATGGGGTCGAGCATTGTCATGCTGCAAAATCACTTTATCTCTCGTGTCTCTTGTTGTATTGTGGCCGTTTGTTTTTCAATGCTTGGCTCAAACGCATCAATTGCGTTCGATACCGATCGCCTGTGATTGTTTCAGTCGGTTTTAACAGTTCATAATACACTACGTCGAGCTGGTCCCATCAAATACAGAGCATGATTGGACGTCAAAATCACCGTTCTTGAAGTGTTGAAACCACTCACGACACGTTCTTTCACTAATAGCGGCCTCACCATAAGTATTTGAGAGTATTCGATGAGCCTCAGCCGCAGATTTCTTCATATTGAAGCAAAAAATTAAAACCTCTCGCAAATGACGAGAATTTGGCTCGTAAACTGACATTTTCAATCGAGAATAACTTTATGATGCAGACACAAATCGACTAATGTTTCTATGGGGTTATATTGACAGATGCCCAAGTTTATTGTATGACGTCTATGATCTATTTATTTCGACCACCATTTACCGCTAAAGCCATCTATAGGAAAACGGCGGAAGCAAAGTTGTACACCTAATAACATCGTGCGTATTGATTCAGTTCATAGAATACAAGTTTAACACACTGTTTAAACTCAAGTAAGAAAAGCACAGTTGTTGATTTCATATACAAACATGTGCCATTTAATGTTAGCTTTACGTTATTCATACCATATATTTTAACAAGTTCCACATTTAGAATCTTATCTTGAATCGGTGATGATGATGGGAATGTTGACTGCATTAATCGCTCGATATCTACATGTCTCTTGATGAATGTCTTCCATGTAGCATAGAGGTATGAACATGCCGTTGCTTCGATTATCACTAATCGCACATGATATAGATCCTACAATGATCCCAATGTCCAGAAATTTGTACGCTATCGATATCAATGCGTATTTTCTCATCAATATATGACATGTAGCGAGGTTTCGAAGATGTACTAGACGATGTTTGAGAAAATAGGTTTTGAAAAAAAGAAAAACATGTAAATAGATCTTACAAAAATACATAACGTATAATATGTGTAAGCAAAATATTTTATAAATATTTATTTTATAAAATTAAATGAACTTACTGTCTTTTGCACGTCTCATCCTATTGAATCGGAACGTAACAGTTCATAGCTTGAGATATTTTATTTTCTCGGAGAACTTATAATTAGCAATAGCTGCCTGAAGCTCTGTTGAAGCTCTCTGAACGACTAATGCGGTAACATTTCCCGGAGCTCTTCTTTTAAACAGTGTTCCTTTCCACATTTTTTTTATATACCCTAAAATGGAGAGGATTTTTTGACATTATACTTTGAAGAACAGTTGCGACGTGGTCGAAGGATACCAAATTGACACACATCATAAGAATGCATTCTAACAATATCGAATCTTTTTTATCTAAGGGATCGGTGCCAACGACAATAAAGTCTGTCTGCCTATTCTCTTTTCAAAAATGAATTTCGGGAAAAGAGATTAAAACATATTTAAAAAGAAATCTTATATTTTATTTTTTAAACTTGATACATTTCTTTCAGGCACTGTGACCATCAGTATATTTTAAACAAATTTTATAACGCAGAATTTTTAATATGTTTTTCATATCGTATACAGTATTAGTAATATCCAGAATACATAAAGAATCTATATCTTCATAATCAATATCCAGGATCTCAATGATCAAGTCACCGCTTTTGAGTATATCAGCCAGCTATTCGCGTTTTTTAAATCCTTTAATGTATATGAAAGCCTTATTGTCATCATTCTCTTCCACACCAATTACATCCATTGTAATCAGGCATTCACCATGCTGTACGAAATCATCCTGTCTTTCCATTGCAATCCATGGTGACAAGCACTCAGTCAAGAAGCACAGTCCTTTTCGGATTTTGTCAAGAAATTCCATGGGACATGTAAAAATGTTATGAGAGAATAGTTCCGTTTCTCAACACCGTCACTTCCTTTATGATAAATTTCCTTTCGGCGATAAATTTTTGTACAAACAATCAAATTAGGCATGCATTAAAAAAGTGTGTTTTATGTCATTGTATTTAACGACATTTCAAAGAAAATTTTTAAATTGATTTCAGAGGTGACACACATATTCCTTTGTTATTGAATATTGTCACACTTACTCATTGTAAATAGACCAAAAAAATGGACTTTGTAAATGTGACTTATGGCATATATTATTGTCATATCAACAATATATAGGAAAAGTAAGCCTACTACACACCTTTTTTATAGCATACATACACACACACACACGCACAAGAAACCAAATCTTATCGGAATAAGCGTCAGAACGACGAGAAGCTGCTGCGTTCGGCGCCTCTTAGGCCACGTAGCATAATACAACCGAGCTGCAGCGATTACGTATATAATTGGTCGCGATTAGCGACGGAAACGGCTGTATAACTTCGAGACTCGAGTTCAGAAGTAATCAAGCCACCGAACAAGCCACGATCTCAGAAAACAACAAGCATTTTTCTATAACCGAGTCTGCAGTGCGAGCGATACGAAACAACTCTTTATCAAAGGTCAAGACCGAGATTTTGCCTGAACATTTCTGTATTATTATTCAATAAATAACGTTGAAAGATCTCTGGACAACTATTCACTACACAACAACTGGTACCTCCTGTGAGGTCGTTCGCAAAGAGAATGCGAACGACATTTAAACGATGGAGATCCTGCCAATCTGTGACTTTCCAAACAACCACATGTGGACGAGATTTACACTACGATCGGAATCGGACGGATTGAAGCCAAGAAGGCGAACAAATGGATCAGATCACAAGGCGAGACATAGGGTAACGGCGAGTACAACATATAGCATATCTATCTAATATTCATTCAAATTCCCTCATTCCTTTCTCTTTTTTCGCGTCATTTCTGACTATAGCCAATAGAATCAAGTTTGTTCAAAAGCGAACATCATTTAAGTCGCAGATTATTAGTTTATCGAATCTTCTCGAAAAAGAACGGCATGGTACACATGTGTAAGTCCGGTTTAAGATTGGACGTATGGCACGTGTTACCGAGCTTTATCATGCGTATGAAGAATTTAACGATAAACTCATACTACTAGACTTAAACGACAATCATAAGGACGAATTTATTAATTTCCAAGAAAGATTTTATTTGCTTGTAGATAAAATCGACGAATTGTTAAAAACGGCCGTGTCCGACAATGCCGTTGTCTCGAACGGCGCCGCGAGCGTTGCGAAGCGAAGGATAAAACAACTCGAAGCATTGCTATCGAATTTCGACATTACGAAAATTGGCTATCCTTCAAAAATGCATTCGTCGCGATGATAGATACTTGATCCGAGTTATCTGAGATGAAAAAATTACAATATTTACAATCAGCTTTGACAGGCGAAGCGGCCAACAAAATAAAAATTTTAACTGTCGCAGAAACAAATTATCGCAAGGCATGGGATTTATTGAAGCGCGAAAGAAGTGAAACGAGTCTTGATTTCGCGATATTTGTTTTTGCTTATCAATTTGCCGATTCTAGAAAAAGAAACGACTAACTCAAGGTTCGCTGACGCGCAGCAATGTCGCGTCATTGAACGCGCTGGGAGTCAACGTAGGTTCAGAAATACTTGTTAATATATTAGAAAATAAACTACCGACAAGACCGCGGAAAAATAGGAAGAAACACTTAAAAGAGATGAATTCCTAAAAATCGATGAATTATATGAATTTCTGTATCGAGTTCGCGTATCCAAACGTGCTCGACTAGAAGCGTTCAAACGGGATGACAAATTTTTGCCTTCCACTAAAAGAGCACAAGCGTCTAATAAGATCTTTATGGTTAACCTAATAAATAACTGCGCAGCGTGTAAAAACAAATTACATCCACTGTTTAAATGTGACATATTCAAACGATTATACATTCCCAAATGCATCGAGATCATGAAAAATGCAAAACTATGTTATAATTGTCTATGTTCACATAAAGGCAAGCCTTTGCAATTACACAAACTGCATTGTTTGTCAAAAACGACATAATGCACTATTACATCTTACCAGACATCCACCTGCAACTATCACGACCGAATAGAATCGACATAAAAAAAAAAGACTAATAAAGCATGACTAATAAAAAAAGGTAGCGACGTGTCTAACAATGATCTCTCCTACATTCACGCTACAATTGATGACGACCACGATGATATTTGTGTACGATATTGAACACAATCTAGTAAAATGTCAAGCTTTGCTGGATATGTGCGCTACCGCCAATTTCATCTCCGAAAGATTGGCTAAATATTTAAAACTCCCTACCGCAACGTGCATGTTATCAACCGGTACGATCAATTCTATGAGTGCGATGACAAAGGACTTCTTCGTGTCATCATTTGATCAATACACAACAATGTCTGCAAGGAGTTAATGTATTTATCGACGATATCAGACTTAGTGCCGCCCGATCTTTTTCCGCGAGACTCCGTCAAAATACCGCATAATATTAAATTAGCTGATTCTGAATTTTATTTATCATGTCCGGTAGACGTATTGATTGACATGGGGACGACTTTATCTCTCTTTTTATCTGGTCAGATCAATTTATCCAGAGGATACTTACAAAAAACGAGCCTGAGCTGGATCGTCAGAGGCAGAGATGGATCGTCAAGCTGTTCTAAGAATGCAATATGTATTGTGACGTGACTGTGGATGGGTGTCTCTTAAGGAAATTCCACAAATTAAAATTATTATTTCTTTATTCACTATAGGGATACTCGTCGGTATTTATATGAGCTTTTATGCCGCCTTTCAGCGCGTGTGGTGTGTGTGTGTCTATTTCTCTTCGGAATCTTCAGTGTTACTGTCAGTTCTGAAGAGTTGGCATAATAGTCGTGGGTTGAGTCACTTCTTCTTCCGTCGTCCTGGCGTCCTTGGGCATATCGGTGGCTCAATCTCCAGCGATAGCGACTCGATGGATACAGGGAGCTCGTGCTCGTCTGTTTATGTAGACGAGGCCATCTCCGTCGTGTGTCCTTGATGAAGAAACTCTCTCTCGGGAGCTCGAGAGGTATTAGTCTTTACGGGAAGAGAGTTACTCCCGAATCGAGCGACTTCTCCATCGATGGCTCCTCTGGTGTGCGCGGGGACCGGAATGGTGACATTTCCGTGGCAGCTTGTAGCCTTTTAGCTTGCCAGGAAGAGGATACTGCAGAGGCCCCAGAGTGGCTCGCTCTGCTCCACGAAAGCTTGATACGAGCTCACTCCATGAATATATGAAAAGGCCTTTGACGAGCTCGTTTTGCTGCAAAGATCCTTTAGAGAGAAGCTCGTTGCGGGATTACAACACCAAAAAAAGTGCTCTGTCATCAGAATAGAGGCCCTTTGCGGAACATACTATCCTGAGTGAAGATGCTGAAGATCACTGCAGAACCTTATTTCTATGCGTGAACTATTCTTGCTGCGCGCGAGTTGCTGCTAGACCGCGTGACTCTCTCGCGACGGCGGTCAGGACTCGCGCTGGGCGGGCGCTCGGTCAGCGTCAAGCGCGGCACTGGGCGCATAACTCAAGGGCGGCGTGAATCGCACGCATGCCCCAACGACTCTATTGGTGATGCTTTAAGCCGCCACAGTGACATTTTCCGTCCGTCATAAAGATCAGAAGAAGAACCCGACCGAACACAACTCTGGCGTCCTGAATCCTTCCACTTTTTAGTAGGCGGACGTATTTGCGCACTCTTATACGTTATTTCATCGATTTCGCGTTTGTTTTGTTCTATTTGTGCGTCCCGCAGATTTTCTGCGGCGACGTTATCGTTTCTTTTCGTGTGTTATCGTACCGCGAGTTTTGTAGGATAATTGGCGACTTCCTTGCGATCTTGAGAATTTTGCGTCGTCTCACCGAGTATAGAGGAAGAGAGAAGACGGCTGGGAATAGGAATGATGGAAGACGGATTGGCCGGGGTGACCAGCATCCTACAGGACCGGTAACACGCAGGTGATATCGCTTCGCATTTCGATATCTTTGTTTTGATTCGAGACATATTTTATCGCCACAGGCGCATGGCGGCGGGGCCGCGAGGACAGCGGCCGAGGATGGCCAGTCTACACCCAAGTGTCGGCAAGACACCCCATGACGAAGCTCGCGGAGCCCTCTCAGGAAAGGTCGGCGCCCAGGATCGGCAGCGGAGACAACGACTATGAGGACACCGACACTGAAAGACGAGTCTCTCGCGAATCTGAGATCCGGGAAGGCTTCCGAGGCGGCCGAAGAAAATGCGGCGGCCTAGTCGAATTCCGTGCGCTAGGACGAGAGCCTCGCACCAATTAGGCGCGATAAGGCCCCCTTCGTGGTGATAGCGATCACTGCGTGTTCCCGGAAGGATCAGCGTCCGACACTTATGCTGTGGCGAGCGAGCGAGGAATACGAAGGACACAGGACGTTATGAGTGCCCAAGGTAACAAGCGAACAGAGAGCCTGACGAGAGGACTACCGAGATAAGACGAACATAACAAGTTTGTAGAGTCGCCAATTTCCGTGTCCGGGAGGCGCACGTAATTATCGTTGTCGTATTTTGTGTGCGAGAGGCACGCAGTATTGGTCGTGCGTCGAATTTTGCGCGGTATTTGTATCTAAGCGTGTCGCCTCCCGCGATGACTCGTTGTAAGATTCTCGGGAGAATTACTTTCCGCGTCCGCCTTAGCCACAGCATGATCATTTCGTCTTGTCTTGTCATGTGCCGATTGGTCTTGTATTGGAATTTTGTATCGTGATGTCTGTACATTCTCTGTCTGTCTCCGGCATTTTATAAAGTTCGAAGCCTGCGAATGAGATCACGTTGTGTTTGCAGAGAGACCGCAATCGTCTCGTATTCTGGCTATCGTAGCGGCTCGCGAAAAGTACTGTTACGTGGCGTGAGCTTGTACGTCAAGAGTTAGCATAATTAATACTCCTCGCGTAAAGCATATCGGGACATGTGCGAGGTTATATTAGGTGTACAACTTTGCTTCCGCCGTTTTCCTATAGATGGCTTTAGCAGTAAGTGGTGGTCGAAATAAATAGATCATAGACGTCATACAATAAACTTGGGCATCTGTCAACATAA
>NW_012130090.1:3859810-3862356 GCF_000143395.1 Atta cephalotes
TCGGTATCGAACGCAATAGATGCGTTTGAGCCGAGCATTGAAAGACAAACGGCCGCAATACAACGAAAGACACGATAAAGTGATTTTGCAGCATGACAATGCTCGACCCCATGTTGCGAAAGTGGTCAAGACATACTTGGAAACGTTGAAATGGAAAGTCCCCACCCGCCGTTCTCCAGACGTTGTTCCCTCTGACAATCACTTGTTTCGATCAATGGCACACGGCCTGGCTGACCAGCACTTCCGGTCTTATAAAGAAGTAAAAAATTGGATCGATTCGTGGATAGCCTCAAAAGATGACCAGTTTTTTCGACGCGGGATTCGTACCCGAAAGATGGGAGAAAGTAGTGGCCAGCGATGAACAATACTTTGAATCATAAATGTATAACCAGGTTTTTACAATAAAGCCTCGAATTTCGGAAAAAAAACGGCGGAAACAAAGTTGTACACCTAATAGTAGCGCATTGTGATCACATATTGTGACCTTGACAACAAGTATCAATGAGAGTCGGAGCCTGACCAAATATATTTGTTATTTCTTCTTATTAATAATTATGTGATTTATTGCCGCCGTCTATTCGTTCTTCCATATGGTCCTCTATCTTCGACCATGAATCCCCCTTTGCCATTTCCGAGGCTGAGTCGTCGGTTACGAAAGCCGTACGTTCTGTAGGAAATCGCGAGATTAGAGAATCTCCCGATTAATTTCGATAAAGAGTGGCACGCTCACTCGTGCCTGGCGCCTAACTACTCGTTCGAGATCTTACGGTCCTCAGGAGAGATCTCGCATATCGACACGTTTTCTGTTAGGTTTCTGATGAAATCGACGAAGATTCGTTATAAAGACGGGAATTCTGCCGAGTCGAGAAAGAATTAGCTGCGAACGCGCGATGAAGTTGCTCCACGCTCATGAGTGCGGTTGCAGTACTAGCTAGTTTAGAGCATCAGATTACTAAATTTTGGACTATCGGAGGAAATAACGACGGACATTCCGAAATCGATTGAAAACTTCAATTGCGAAGCGCATTTCTCAAAAAACATTACACGCGATAAACATGGACGCTATATGGTGCGCTTTAAGGATCACAAACAGGTGAATTGCGGACTGCCGTTTTTAAACGTTTATACTCACTAGAATGTAAGCAGATTGAAAGATAGCTTATTATGTATCACAAATTATTCAAAAATACTACATGGGCTGAAAAGTCCCGGGATTTTTAATAAAAACAAGCGTTTTTTGGGCAAAGTTATATTTATTCCTCCACATAGTTGCCTTCGAGGACGATACACTTGGTATAGCGATTTTCCAACATTTCGATGCCCTTTCTGTAGTACGAAACGTCCAAGCCTTCGAAATACGCCTCGGTTTCCGCGATGACTTCCTCATTCGATGTGAATCTCTTTCCCTGGAGCCACCGCTTGAGGTTTGGGAATAGATAATAGTCGCTGGGGGCCAAGTCTGGAGAATACGATGGATGAGCAACCAATCGAATCGTAATTGGTCCAATTTGGTCCATCGCTTTCAAGGACGTATGTGACGGTGCGTTATCGTGATGGTGCAGAACGAAGGCGAAAGTAGCGCCACTTAAACGACTGTAGCTTATAAACGAATGAACGAAATGTCATGAAACTTCAAACATAAACTAGACAGATGAATCTCTCGAAATGAATCATGTTCATTTTCTAATTGCGCCACGTATTGAAAAATCTCAGGACTTTTCAGCCCATGTAGTATCTAAATTTAAAGCAAATGACTCTATTAGGTGTACAACTTTGTTTCCGCCGTTTTTCTATAGATGGCTTTAGCGATAAGTGATGGTCGAAATAAATAGATCATAGATGTCATACAATAAACTTGAACATCTGTCAACATAACCCTATAGAAACATTAGTCGATTTGTGTCTGCATCATAAAGTTATTCTCGATTGAAAATATCAGTTTACGAGCCAAATTCTCGTCATTTGCGAGAAGTTTTAATTTTTTGCTTCAATATCAAGAAATCTACGGCTGAGGCTCATCGAATGCTCTCAAATACTTATGGTGAGGCCGCTATTAGTAAAAGAACGTGTCATGAGTGGTTGCAACGCTTCAAGAACGGTGATTTTGACGTCGAAGACCGGCATAGCGGTGGAAGAGAGAAGGTTTTCGAAGATGCAGAATTGGAGGCATTACTTGAGCAAGACTCGTGTCAAAATTAAGAAGAATTAGCACGATCATTGACTCAACAAGCCATTTCAAAACGCCTCAAAGCCATGGGAATGATTCAGAAGCAAGGAAATTGGGTGCCGTACGAATTGAAGCTGAGAGATGTTGAACGGCGTTTGTTTGCTTGTGAACAGCTGCTTGAAAGGCAAAGACGGAAGGGATTTCTGCATCGCATTGTGATTGAGGACAAAAAATGGGTTCATTACGATAATTCCAAGCGCAGAAAATCATGGGGAGTTCCCGGCCATGCTTCCACGTCGACGGCCAAACCGAATATTCACGGCTCCAAGGACATGTTCTGTATTTGGTGGGACCAGCTCGGCGTAGTGTATTATGAATT
>NW_012130090.1:3863269-3878430 GCF_000143395.1 Atta cephalotes
CAGCATGCAATGCTCGACCCCATGTTGCGAAAGTGGTCAAGACATACTTGGAAACGTTGAAATGGGAAGTCCTACCCCACCCGCCATATTCTCCAGACGTTGCTCCTCTGACTATCACTTGTTTCGATCAATGGCACACGGCCTGGCTGACCAGCACTTCCGGTCTTATGAAAAAGTAAAAAATTGGATCGATTCGTGGATAGCCTCAAAAGATGACCAGTTTTTTCGACGCGGGATTCGTACGCTACCCGAAAGATGGGAGAAAGTAGTGGCCAGCGATGAACAATACTTTGAATCATAAATGTATAACCAGTTTTTTACAATAAAGCCTCGAATTTCGGAAAAAAAACGTCGGAAGCAAAGTTGTACACCTAATAATTGATAACGCGTCTGACAAAGGGTATTATATGCCGCATCACGCAATAATCGAACCATCGAGCAACACAACCAAAGTACGAGTGGTATTCGACGTGTCGACGAAAACTAGCAATGGTTTATCCTTAAATGATGACTATTAGTAGGACTCACTGTTCAAGATCCATTATTTGCTCATCTATTCCGATTTCGCGAATACAAATATGTTCTATCCGCAGATAGAAAAGATGTATCGATAATGTCCTTGCTCGAAGACGATCGCGTGTATCAACGCATCCTCTGGCATCAAGGCAATCAAATCAAAATATTTCAGCTTAATATTTAGCGTATCTTTCTCCCCCTATCTTGGCATATGCACAATACAACTGGCAGATGACGAATGCGATAAATATCCCAAAGCATCCTCAAAAGACATTTATACGTGGACGATTTATTGACAGGCTCAAACATTATCGAAGAAGCGCGTACGTTGCGAAAGAAGATAATGGCAATACTTTCGCGGGGCGGATTCAATATTCGCCAGTGGGCGTCAAACAAAAAACAAATCATCAATGATTGATAGATTTCGATGCCATAAATACTGATCTCGTACTTGACAAAGACATCTCTTGAAGACATTAGGTATATCGTGGCGCGCCAGTAATGACGTGTTATGTTATTCAATACGTACAGTTAATCAATCGGAAAAGGTCACAAAACGAACTGTTATTTCTGAAATTGCAAAAATCTTTGACTCTCTGTATTCTAGATCCCATCATATTATACGCTAAATTAATAATGCAGGATTTATGGCAACACAAACTAGAACACGACACCATTCTTCCCACTATATACACTGCATGGAGTTCACAATCCAATTAAACTCAATTAATGAATTAATAATCGATCGCTGGGTAGTACTTCTCGGTTATACTGATGTCCAAATTCATGGTTTTTGCGATGTAAGTATCAAAGAAACTATAGCGCTTGTCTATACATTCGATTGATCAACAAACATAATGCACAATGCCGTCTTCTATGTGTCAAATCATGAGTCGCACCGTTAAAGACCGTGACTATCCCTCGGTTAGAATTGTTACGCGATGCGCTTTTATTGGCCAAGTTATATCGCGAGGTACGCGACGCGATAGAATTAACTATTAAAGGTAGTATTATGGAGGTATTATTCAACTGTGCTGCATTGATTGAGCACTCGGCTCGATTCCTTAAAAACATACGTGTCACATCGCGTCGCGCAAAGAGATAACAGATATCCAAATGTGGCGGCACATCAGATCTAAAGACAATCTAGCCGACGCGCTCTCCAGAGGTCAATTACTAGACGCTTTTCTAATCAAATCTGGTTTACAGGACCGTCATGGTTAACAAGGGAAGAAATAGCCTGCAGGAATGACGGAATTAACTGAAATACTCGAGCATCGGAAAAATATCTATTTAGAGATAGCGGTCGACGATTATAACATCCTCCGAAAATACTCGTCTTATTCAAAATTGAGACGAATCATAGCATTATGCCTGCGTTTTCGGCCGACGAACACATATCGAGAAGAACTATGCATAAAGGAATTAAACGAAACTAAGATCAGGATTATAAAGATCACGCTTCTCTTCTAAAGATCTTCTAAAGATCAGGCTTCTCGCTTTTCGCAAGAAAAGAGCCTTGCGACTAAACAACCCATAAATAAAAGAAATATTGCTGCGTTGAATCTTTTCATCGACGAAAATGGTTTAATCCGAGTCGGCGGCCACTTTAGAAGATCAAAATTAGCCTTTACACAGAAACATCCTATTCTACTTCCAAATCGTCACTTTAATTCCATAATAGACCTTATTATTAGAGAAATTTATGAATAATACTACCATACTGGTATTCAAATGACCTTATATGCCACCAGACAAAGATTCTGGATTCTTGACGGCAGAAATCAAATGCGTAGTGCGATCATGCGTACGTTGTTCCCGACCTCGGTACAACTAATTATAAAATAGATGCTCTATCAACTATCCAAGTACATAGCGCGTTCCCTTTCGATAACACCGGAATAGATTTCTGCGGACCATTCTATATTAAAGAAAATAAATATAGAAATCGGAATCGAATCAAGATCTATGGTGTGTATTTGTATGCATAGCTGCAAAGACCGTACATTTAGAGATCGTAAGCGATATGATAATCGACGGATTTCTCGGCTTTGCGACGTTTAGCCAGGTGAGGTATTCCAACACATATTTACACGGACAATGGGACTAATTTTTGCGGAGCCAATAATCAATTAAAGAAACTCTATGTTCTTTTTAACTCCGACGGGTACAACAAAAATATAACAAATCGGTTCGCTATCGAACATCATATCAAATGGCATTTCATACCTCCTATCACTCCATATTTCGAAGGACTGTGGGACCATAGTAAAGCTATTCAAATATCACTTTAAGCGCGTGGTCGGTGAACTTTTGTTTACATTTGAAGAACTAAACACCTTTATCATAGAAGTCGAAAATATACTAAATTCTAGACCTATTTCGTTCTTGTCGGCCGATCCTAATGATCCTTTAGCCCTAACACCCACTCATTGTTTGATCAGTCGATTAATCTACCAAAGCCTGATGTCTCGTCTGTCTCAGCAAATCATCTCTCTATCTGGCAGCACATCTACACAAGTCCGAGAAGATTTCTGGATACATTGGAGCCTAGAATATCTCAATGAGCTTCAAGTTCGCCATAAATAAACCAAGGAGAAGGAATCAATATTGAAATAATTGTTCTCATCAAGGAGAAAAATTTACCATGCCTGCAGCCTGGGCAGAATCGTGGACACTCATCCCGGTGAAGATGAAGTCATACAAACCGTTATCATTAAAACCATTGCAGGATTATTAAAGCGATCGATGTCTATGTCCGCTTCCAATTAAGTAACGATGTTACACGAACATCGGACATTGTACTCCATCAGCACAAACAGAATCACCAAAAATCTAATTGATCAGCATATGCTCTCTCAACGGAGGGAGCATATTATATGGCGTATATTATTGTAAATGTTGCATCAACGATGTATAGGAAAAGTGGGCCCACTACACACTTTTTTATCACATACACATATACACATGCATAAGAAACCGAATCTTATCGGAATAAGCGTCAGAATAAGCGACGAAACAGGCCGCGTTCGGCGCCTCTTAGACCACGTAGCATAATACAACCGAACTGCAGCGACCACGTACGATTGACCGCGACTAGCGACGAAAATGGTTGTATAACTTCGAGACCCAATTCGACTCGGGTTCAGAAGTAATCGAATCACCGAAATGATCTCATAGAAAACAACAAGCGTTTTTCTGTAGCCAAGTCTACAGCGCGAGCGATACGAAGCCGAGTCTTCATCAAAGGTCAAGACTTTATCTGAGATCTTATCTGAACATTGTTCTGTTAATATTCAATAAATAACGTTTAAAGATTTATGGACTACTATTCACAACAGACTTACTCAAAATTGTTACATTAAAGATTCTTTAAATTAATGTTTTATAAATATGTAAGCTATGTAATTTTTTACAATATTATTGCATGCAAAATACGATTATAACATGACATCTCTCAACGCGATCTGAGTTTCTCTTAATCCGAAGAATTCGTTACGTTTATATTTTAACATTAATAAATTTCACATTAAATATATTATAGATATGATGTATCTTCAAATCGTAATAAAAAAAAAATGTAATTCTAAATGTATGAGTAAGTATAAAATGCTAAAACAAATAATATATTTTCGTGCAAACGTTCGCTACCGAAATCTAACTTATCTTGAAGAATTCATTACTCGTGTAAATTTAATGTTAAAAACGAATTCTTTTTAAAGATTGTTGGTCAATAATGTAATGGTCAATATTGTTGGTCAAACTAAACTGTTAAAAAATAAATTATTTCTTCGAACGCTGTTGTTCACTGCTATAATATCAAATCATTGTTTAACAATAATCAGTTATTGTTATAATAGAATTAAAATTAAATTGCTGCAAAGTATAATTCTGTCTCATTATTGCGATCAATAACAAACTTTTTACAGATACAATGGTAAATTCGTGACATTAGTTATTAATATACAGTTTTTTAAATTTATTTCATATAATTATACTTTATTAATTTAGTTTTTTTTTCTTATATATTTATCTTATAATATTTATTATAATAATTATCTTTTTAATTACAGGAAATATTAATTTTATTCAAAAAAGATTTTTGTTTCTGATGTAAAATGCTTATAAGTAAAACTTCAACAAGAAATAACACATACGCACACGCGCGCGCGCACATACACACACAATTAAACAATGATTTGGTTTTATAGCAGTGACATAGACCGTGTAACAGCATTCGAAGAAATAATATATTTATTTTTTAACAGTTTATTTTTTACAGTTTAGATTGTCCAACAATGTTGGTCTCTTATATCTTTAAAAAGAATTTATAACGTTTTTAACATTAAATTTATATATTTATTATACGAGTGAATGAATTCTTCAAGATAACTTAGATTTCGATAGCGAACATTTGCACAGAAACATATTATTCGTTTTAGCATTTTATACTTACTCATACATTTAGAATTACATTTTTTTTATTACTATTTGAAGATGCATCATATCTGTAATATATTTAATGTGAAATTTATTAATGTTAAAATGAAGACGTAACAAATTCTTCGGATTAAGAGAAAGAAATTCAGATTGCATTAAGAGATGTCATGTTATAATCGTTTTTGTATGCAATAATAAAAAATTACATCATAGCTTACATATTTATAAAGCATTAATTTAAAGAATCTTTAATGTAACAATATTGTAAGTCTTCATTTTTTGTCTACTTACATTTAGTAAGCGTGACAATATTCAATAACAAAGAGATGTGTGTGTCATCTCTGGAATCAATTTAAAATCTCTTTGAAATATCGTTAAACACAATGACATAAGAAAAACACGCTTTTTTAATGTATGCCTAATTTAATTGTTTGTACAAGAATTATCATTGGAACGAAATTTATCGTGAAGGAAGTGACGGTGTTGAGAAACGGAACCATTCTCTCATAACATTTTTACATGTCCCATGAAATTTCTTGACAAAATCTGAAAAGGACTGTGCTGGCTGAGTGTTTGTCACCATGGATTGCAATGGGAAGACAGGATGATTTCATACAGCATGAAACGCCTGATTATAATAGGTATAATTGGTGTGAAAGAGAATAATGACAATAAGGCTTTCATATACGTTAAAGGGTTTAAAAAACGCGAATATCTGGCTGATTTACTCAATAGCGATCATTGATCCTGCTGATTATGAAGATATAAATTCTTTATGTGATCTGGATATTACTAATATTGTACGATGTGGAAAACATGGAATATGTTAAAAATTGTGCGTTACAAAATGTGTTTAAAATATACTGGTGATCGCAATGATATGTGAACCCATCTCTTCTTAATACTATTCAATGCCAAATCAACAGGAACATTAGTAAAGAGAGACAATGTCCAATGAAGCTAATATATAATTAGAGTCAAAAGTCATGCCATTTAATTTCTCTACAAGATAGAAGCTGTCTTTAATATGGCTAGGAGCTTGCGGTATGCTCTTAATAATTATATTGTGTAAAAAAGAGAAAAATAGTACAAGGGACTGTGTTAATACTTGCAATTTACTTAAAGAATTATGTAATTCAGTCAAATTAAGCGTAAATATTAGGATCCGCATTAAATTTTTAAATTCGTGTTTCAAATTCTTCCACATTTATACAAATTCATCAAGGTCAAAGATTTTTCACTTTAGTAACTCATATAAGCGACTTGAAAATATTCAATTAAAATTTGTGAAGACAATTATGCGACTAAAATTAAAGGATGCCTATTCCCATTTGCATATAACTAGAGAAATTAAATGGCATGGTTTTTGACTCTAATTATATATTAGCTTCATTGGACGTTGTGTTTCTCTTTACTAATGTTCCTGTTGATTTGGCATTGAATAGTATTGAGAAGAGATGGATTTACATATTCACAAAAACTAATATTTCAAAAGAGGAATTTGTTACGACTGTAAAATTTGTTTTGAATTCTACTTTTTTCACGCTTTTAATAATAAGTTTTACAAACAAATTTTTGATACTCCAATGGATTCTTTATCTCCTATCATTGCTAACAGTAATGCAGGATTTGAAAGAGATTGCCATTCGAATTTACAAGTACAGCCACTATTTTATTACAGATATGTCGATGACATCGTTCTCGCACTTCCATCTGAATACATTAACGATACTCTTACTATTTTTAATTTTTTACATACAAAGTTACAATTTACTATGGAGGTTGGCAAGGACAATAGATTGAATTTTCTTGACATCATTTTGATTATTGACAATAAAAATATTATTTTCGATATATTATCACAAAACTACATTTTCGGGAAGATTCCTGAATTTCCATTCCAATCTCTTCATTCTTCTTTGTCATAAAAGAGGCATAATTATTAGTTTCATTGATAAAATATTTCTATTATTATATCCTCGGTTTCAACATAACAATCTTGTTGAAGCTATTCATACTTTTCTTAATAATGGCTATCCTCTCTCTTTTATTTTTTCCACAATTGAAAATCGATTAAAATTTCACATACATAAATACACGATAAATACTACACACAATCTACAAATCAAAGAAAAATTTTTTACAGTTCCTTACGTTAAATCTATCTCCGAAAGTTTTTCACCTATATCCAATATGTTTTACTGTAAATTAGCATTTTCCATCACCAACACCTTGAAAAGTTTTATTAAGAGAGGTAAGGACAAGTTAGAATTGCTTTCTAATCAAAATGTAGTCTATAAGATCTCATGTGATGATTGCGAGGTTAGCTATGTTGGTTAAACCAAGAGAAAATTAAGTACGAGGATACGTGAACATATTTCGGACATCAATAAAAAAACGGGTTCTTCATCGGTCATTTCTGATCACCATATAAATCTCACAATTTACAATTTTAGATGGAATGAAGTGAAGATGTTGGAAGCGAATCTTCATATAATAAGAGATTGATATCCGAAATGATACACATAAAAAGACAAAAACAAGGCCTAAATAGACAAAACGAAAACAAAATCTTTGCCTGAATCCTATCTATCTATTATTCAATCTCTTTCTCCTTCTTAATTCCTTCTTGTCTTTATTATTCTTTTCATAATTTCATCCACATTTCTATCCCCTCTTATTTTCCTCCTCCTATCACTTTCCAATTAATCCTTACTTTCCTTCCTTCGAATGTCATTTTTGTGATTTCATTTTGTCTTGAACATCGGAGGAGACAAGGATATTTTTATTTCTTTTCGCATTGTCTCTAAATTTAATGCACTATGTGTATTCGAAATTCCTTTTATTTCAACTTTTGACTTAAGGTATATTACATTAAAGATATGCATATTTATTTTAGTTATATCTAAAATATGGCCATATTTACTATATCTAAAATAAAAAACTTTCCAATTAATATAGAAATAAACAAAATTTTTTTTGCAATCTTAACCTTCACTAATTTTGCTAAGTATTATTTCACATATTACATTGTCTATATGCTAGTCTTTAATGGTTCATCTCATTTTGTAACATTATAAATTTGTTTATTATATAGTATTATAATTTATATCCAGTTATATTATTTCAATCTTGCGCTATATTTTAATTTATATTACATGTGTTTTCTGACAGGGTCATATTCATGTTTGCGTTCTCCGTTCACTTATAATCGAAAGATTCTTATTCCTTTTATCAAATTGACACCAGAAGCATATAATAATTGACTGCAAGTAATTATCATTCGCGTCCTTTCCGTTATGCATTATAATTGTAATGTTACGATAATTATTTTTAACAGCATTTACCTTAGAGACCGAAATATTGGATTCTGTTTTATTTTCCAACCGCTATTTATTATGTATGTTTTTATTATTGAGAATGATCCGATCGCGATCGATGCTAGCATTTTAATTAAAATTTCAACTTAAAACATTTTCGTTTTCTTTTTGTATTTTCTACTTATTCTGTTCTGTTTTTATATAATAATTTTTGGTTCGTAGCCCTCTTTTTTCTTTGTTTTGTTGAAATTTATGACCTTATTACTAATCAGATAATTTAAAAAATAAAATAAGATTTCTTTTTAAATATGTTTTAATTTCTTTTCCCGAAATTCATTTTTGAAAAGAAAATAGGAGCAGACAGACTTTATTGTCATTGGCGCCGATCCCTTAGATAAAAAAGATTCAATATCATTAGAATGCATTCTTATAATGTATGTCAATTTGGTCCTTCCTTCGACCACGTCATAACTGTTCTTCAAAATATAAAAATATATATAAATATATATAAAAAAAAATCCCTTCCATTTTAGGGTGTGTAAAAAAAATGTGAAAGGGAACACTGTTTAAAAGAAGAGCTTCGGGAAACATTACCACATTAATCGTTCAGAGAGCTTCAACAGAGTTCAAGCAGCTATTGCTAATTATAAATTCTCCGAGAAAATAAAATATCTCAAGCTATGAACTGTTACGTTCCGATTCAATAGGATGAGACGTGCAAAAGACAGTAAGTTCATTTAATTTTATAAAATAAATATTTATAAAATATTTTGCTAAATATTATACGTTAGGTATTTTTGTAAGATCTATTTACATGTTTTTCTTTTTTTCAAAATCTATTTTCTCAAACATCGTCTAGTACATCTTCGAAACTCGCTACATGTCTCATATATTGATGAGAAAATATGCATTGATATCGATAGCGTACAAATTTCTGGACATTGGGATCATTGTAGGATCCATATCTCATGTGCAAATTGCGATTAGTGATAATCGAAGCAACGGCATGTTCATACCTCTGCTACATGGAAGACATTCATCAAGAGACGTGTAGATATCGAGCGATTAATGCAGTCAACATTCCCATCATCATCACCAATTCAAGATCTAAATGTGGAACTTGTTAAAATATATGGTACGAATAACGTGAAGCTAACATTAAATGGCACATGTTTGTACATGACACAACTATTTTCTTATTTGAGTTTGAGCATATGTTGAACATGTATTCTATGAACTGAATCAATATACGCACGATTTAGTAAGAAATTCAAATATTTCGTGTCATTTTTAAGACAAAATTGTATTACTAATAAAAGATGCTGCAAACACTTTATACAAAATTTATGATAGAAATTCTATTATAGAATGTGAACTAATAGTCTATGGTTTAGATAGGTTATTATATTGTACCGTATTACATGATAAATAAATGTATGTTAAAATATATGTTCTTTTCTTCTAAAATTATTTTATCCTTAGTATCTTTGCCACTTCTTCATATCTTCGCAGTAGTATTGAATTAGTCAGTAAAAAAGCACGCTTAGCCATTTGTATTACATTTATACAAAAAAAGAATATTATTATAATTAGTAGTGTTACTAGGTTATATTATTAAAAATTCATAAAAATATTTAATTAGTTTTTAAGTCGTATCATTAAAAATCGTAAATACTATATCTATTTAATAAAATCATGTGCAAAAAAAGAAAAAAAAGAGCATAACGGGAAAAAGAGAGATCGCAAATAATAAGTATAGAAGTGCAACGGGTGAAAGAAAGAAGGAACAAACCTCCTCTTCCCCTCTAATACTGATGACCCCGATGACGCGCTTCCCCTTTCCACAAATCCAGTATCAGTGACTTCGCCCTTCCCGCGCGACACTAGAGGCATCTGCCGGTTGCTGTATCCGTGGGTTGGAATCCCTATATTTATACTATTATTCATTTTTATTTCTTGAGTACACGTTTTGGACAAATCAGTGGGCAATATGTCATTTTCGTTCGCGCGCGCGCGCGCGCGTGTGTGTGTGTGTGTGTGTGTGTGTGTGTGCGCGTGTGTGTAAACTAAACATATAATTTAAGCTAAAATCTAATTCACTGTAATAATCTAATCCAATAATGGATAATAATTGTTTGAAACTGTTTTTAAACTATCGCAACGGAAGTTTCTTCAATAACCATTTTTGTAACTGAATTATATAATATGTATAGAAAAAAATTATGCCATATTGATGTAACAATATTAAATTGCAGTAATACTTCATACTGTAAACATTGTAATATTCCATAATTATCTGGTTATATAACAGTTTTATATCATAAAAGTAACTTTACATGTTATAATATTCGTTATTTCCACATTATATTACTGCAATAAATAGTATTTATTGGACAGAAAAGTTGCACCTTTTTTTTCGATGTGTTTCGGAATGCAGTTTGCTTATCGAGCGATTGGTTCTTATTCATAGATATACAAATAAGAACTAATCGCTTGATGAGTATGCTGCATTCCAAAACCCATCGAAAAAAAGTGTTGCAACCTTTCTGTGACCGGCTATGTACAAACGACCTAGAGAGAGAATAGAAAAACAAAGAGCAACTGAGAAAGAAATTTAAATGGCGTTACTTATTTCGCGCATGCACATTCCATTTTGGCCAATCAAAGGTTCCGACAGAATTGTGCTACTGTTAACTATATATACTGTGGTCAAGAATTAGTATGAAAAGGCACCTGTAAGCTCATGATGCTCGATATTTGACTCTTTTATGTAATGGCACCTTAAGCTAGGCTCATGGCGTCTCCCGCCCAAACCTAGGGTCTTTTTGTAATCGCCAACCTGCATGTTATACAAATGTCGCTTTTGCGGGCTCTACCAACAAATCGGTCGAATGTTTTCGTCGCGTCTCGTATGCTCGATCGTATTTTGGAGTAACATTACGAATGATACGTACGTCAGACTTCTCATTACATCATGTACATTAAACAGGTTTGTAAGCAAATTGTATTTGTGTCGCAACACATCATTCTTGAGACGGAGTTACGCTTCGTCTTTTCTTTATGTGACTTTATTCACCTTTCTTGCATTGCTTCCATTCTAATTCTTGATTGGATTATTATTGAGGTTTTATATGCATGAATTGTATATTACCATGAATTTTAAGTTACTGTCGAATTTCTAAAGCTAATATATTAATTCGGAGCATCAATACATTGTTATTATTGCGATTTCTCTGATGGGTTTATGTTGAAACAGGTAATTATCCAAGGATTTAAGTCATATCGTGAACAGACAGTTGTTGAGCCTTTTGATCCAAGACACAATGTAGTGGGTATGTAACTGATAATCTTATGCAGAATTGATATGCAGTTAATAAGATTGATATGATTATACATATACATTGTAACTGAACACTTTTCTTCTAAGTTGGCAGAAACGGTTCTGGAAAGAGTAACTTCTTTTACGCGATTCAATTTGTCCTTAGTGATGAATTCTCTCATCTCAGACCAGATCAGAGACAGGGACTGTTGCATGAAGGAACAGGACCTCGTGTTATATCTGCCCATGTAGAAATCATATTTGATAATTCTGATGGAAGATTACCGGTAAAAATCAGTAGTTTATGTCACTAGTTGTTTAAACGCGCGCGCGTGTGTGTGTGTGTATGTGTGTGTATATATATATGCATATGTATGTGCGTATATGCGTACGTATGTATATACATACGTGTATAGTACGTATGTAAAATATTTAAATATACATATATTTAATATCATTTTAGATTTTATCAATAATATTCATAATATATTTTAATAATATATATAATTTTGTCTTTTATTCAGATCGATAAAGATGAAGTTTATTTAAGAAGAGTAATCGGCTCCAAGAAAGACCAATATTTTCTCAACAAAAAGATTGTAACAAGGAATGATGTAATGAATTTATTAGAGTCGGCAGGATTTTCTAGGTCTAATCCGTATTATATTGTGAAGCAAGGAAAGGTTTGTTTTTTTTAATGTAGCATATTTATATTTATCTGTAGTATAATATAATTGTTTTGCAGATAAACCAAATGGCAACAGCACCAGATTCCCACAGATTGAAATTATTAAGAGAGGTAGCAGGTACTAGAGTATATGATGATAGAAGAGAAGAATCAAAATCTATTTTGAAAGAAACAGAAGGAAAACTAGAAAAAATCGAGGATTTTCTGCGAACAATAGGTCAAAAACTTAAAGAATTATTTAAAATAAATGAAGTAAAATGAATAAATAATTATTTTATATTGTAGAAGAGCGTTTGCAAACACTTGAAGAAGAGAAGGAGGAACTGAAAGAATATCAACGTTGGGACAAACAACGTCGTTGTTTAGAATATACGATCCACGAACGTGAACTTAAAGAAAATAAAAGAAAATTAGAAGAGCTCGAGGAGTCTAGAGCAAATAGTGGAGCCGAACAGGCGAGATTAGGTGCCGAAGCTAAAACAGCGCAAGAAATGGTACGTGCAGCTACGAAGAGGCTAAAGGAAGCAAAAAAGGAAGTGCAAACTGCCAAAGAAGAAAGAGATACTCTTAGGTAATACATATACTTAGGTAATACATATAAAAATTGCATATAAAAAACAGCAGAGAAATATTTGTAATAAAATGTTTGTAAAATATAGTGCAGAGCAACAGCAATTGCTGAAAGAAAAAAACAAATTAACTTTCACTATTAACGACTTGCTAGAAGAAGTAAAAGGTGATAATGACAGCAAGAAACGAGCTCAACAAGAGTTGGAAAAGTTGAAGTCTAATATCGCTGCTCGAGAAACCGAGTTAAAGTCTCTTAAGCCAGAGGTAAAAAAATATTCAAATATTTATATATATATTTAAATATATATTTAAAATTATGTGTATTTATTTAAAATACTAGAATGTGTGGAGAAACATTTTTCTTTACAGTATGAACGAATGAAACGTGTTGAAGAGGAGTGTACACGAGAATTACAGTTAAAAGAGCAGAAACGAAAAGAATTATATGCTAAACAAGGTCGTGGTAGTCAATTTACTACTAAGGTAAAAATAAAAAAAATTGTGACTCCATAATTCAAGTTGTATTTTTGTTTTACTTAATACTTAAATTCTAATATAATAGTTTAAAGATTTATTTATACATTGGTAGGATGAAAGAGATAAGTGGATACAAAATGAGCTTAAGCAGCTTACGAAACAGATAAAGGATAAAGAAGAGCATCAAAAAAAAATTAGCGAAGATTTAAAACGTGATGCAGAGAAACAAATTGCTTTGGAGAAAAAAATAGGAGATCATACACGCGAGATGGAACAGCAACGTGCGTCAATAGACGATCATAACAAGCAATATTATGAGCTTACGAAATCGAAAGATCAGTGTCAAGCAACTCGAAAAGAACAGTATGTTAAATTAATACTTGCGTTAAAAATCTTAGAATTTTACAAATTAAGTATATATATATATATATATATATATATATGTCGAATTGCAGGTATCGGCAGGAGAGTGTATTGCAATTAAATTTATCTGGTCTAAAGGAGGATTTAGCGAAAGCAGATCAAAGTCTAAGATCTATGGCTGGCAAACCTATTTTGAATGGCAGGGATAGCGTACGCAAAGTACTAGATACTTTTCGGTAAGATTATTTTTTTATAATTTATAATTTTTTTTATAATATAGATATATTATATGCACAATTTTTTGAAGAGATACATTTATGACGATGACATATGTAATATGATGATATTAATATCTTTATAGTGGACGAAAAGATATGGCTAATGAAGTGAGCAGCTATTATGGGCCTGTAATTGAAAATTTCAACTGTGACAAGAGCGTCTATATGGCAGTTGAAGTAACCGCTGGGAATAGATTGTTTCATCACATTGTGGAGACCGACAAGTTTGGCACAAAAATTTTAAAAGAAATGAACAATCAACGGTTGCCAGGAGAAGTAACTTTTATGCCACTGAATAGACTTCACGTAAAGGATATTGATTATCCACAGACTTCTGATGCTATACCCATGATATCCAAGTTGAATTATGATCCCAAATTTGATAAAGCGTTAAGGTAAAAGGATATAAAATAAAAATTATTAAATAAGAATTTTTTTCTTTTCTTGTTTTATTTCTTTGTAATATATAAAAATTTTTTTATATATTATTATCGTACATTATTATATTATATTTTTGTTAAATATAGATATATATTTGGAAAGACTTTGATCTGTCGTAATTTGGAAGCAGCAACGACTTTGGCGCGGGATTCTGGCTTAGATTGCGTTACATTAGAAGGAGACCAAGTTTCATCCAAAGGCTCTTTAACTGGCGGATATTTCAATACACTCAGATCACGGCTTGAGATACAAAAAACTAGATCGGAATTAATGTCACAAATTTCTACTCTTGAAACTCAATTAACGACGCTTAAAGAAGAAATCAGAAAGGCGGATCAAAATATTAGTTCTTACGTTAGCGAAATGCAGAGAACTGAAACTAAAAATAGTAAAGCTAAGTATGTAATTAGATATTTTTAATCTAGAATTATAATTAATATTAATTTCAAAAATTATACAGGGTGTCCCAAAATAATCACTAAATATTTCGTGGGCAGGTAGAGCGAACTAAACTGAGTTGAAGTCTTTTATCATTTTGCAATTTTCACAATAATTAACAAGATATTAATTGGTAAAAATTGTCGAAAATTAATCTTCAATAATTTTCAAATACTATCAATTTTACAGAAAAATTGCAAGAGACAAAAATGGTTTATTTTTTCTCATAGAGCTTTGAAAATTTTTTCAGAATTTTTAATCAACTTTTTAGTATTGCATTTTCTTTTTTATCAACATGAGAAAATACGGTA
>NW_012130090.1:3879232-3888864 GCF_000143395.1 Atta cephalotes
AATGATAAAGAACTTTTTGACTTAGTTTACTTTAGTCCGCTCTATCCATGAAATATTTGGCGATTATTTGGGGCATCCTGTATATATATATATATATATATATATATTAGAGTGGGCCGAAAAAAAATTTTTTGAAAATCGATCAATACTCCCCCCTCCTTTCCCAAAAGTTAACTATGGACAATATGATTTGGGTAAAATTTCATCAAAATCAATTAGTATCTTCAGGTTGCTCTTCAACTTTGAAATTAGTATTTATGCATTTCTTGGATACATGTGTCAAAAAAAATATTAAAATTTCAATTCTATTTGATACTTGTTTTTTTTTTGGTCGCTGAATATAAATTCGAGGTCAGAAGTACACATTTCAAAATAGCGGATCCAACATGACGACATACGACAGGGTGAGTAAAAAGTGCCGGAGCGACACTCAAAAACTAAGCATTTTCGAAAGAAATGTTTCCTAAAAGTTATAGAGTTTTAAATGATCTATTCACTGATCTGGTCAGTCTGACCTGGAGTAACATCATCAAGATCAGGTCAAAGTCACATAGATAGTATGAAAATTGTATTGAATTTTAAATATGTTTTCGAATTTTAACACATGTATCCAAGAAATACATAAATACTAATTTAAAAGTCAAAGGACAACCTGAAGATATTAATCGGATTTCGATGAAATTGTACCCAAATCATAAGTCCATAGCTAACTTTTAAAGGGTATTACTAATCGATTTTCAAAAAAATTGTTTTCCACCTTAATACATACTAGAGGTGTCTAGAAATATCAAACTTCGGGAGCGTATAGAAGATCGATAAACTAAAAAAAATAATTCGTTTTTGTTTCGTTTTAGAAAAAATCGCAAAAAATGATCCCATTAGAAAAAAAATTTTTCACCTGAAAACGGAATTATTGCAGTACAAGAACAAAGCAATTACGTTTAGTCTTTTTTGCGATTTTCTCCAAAACGAAGTAAAAACGAGCATATCTCTATAGAACTTTTTTCTTAGTTTATCAAATCACTATATGCTCCTGAAGTTTTGACATATAAATTTCTAGACATCCTCTGTATGCGCATGTGCGCGCGTCGTTTAAATATTTATATTTAATTATTGGAAACAAGTGTAGAAATTTTTTTGTTATTGATTTTAATTATGAGAATTAATTAGCAGTTTATTATTAATTTGACAGAGATATATACGACAAAATGAAAGCAGAAATACGTCTTATGAAGGAAGAATTAAGTGCTATAGAAAGATATCGAACACCAAAAGAAAAAAGTCTTGCACAATGTACTTCAAGTTTGGAAGCTATGCGTGCGACTAAAGACGGCCTGGAGAGTGAGTTACATCAAGAACTTATGGCACAGTTATCCGTTGCAGATCAGCATCAGGTGAGCGTACAAATTTTTAAATTGAATTGCAGTTGAATTAAGAATATGATATTTTTTTCCTTTTTCTATCTTAAATTAAAGATTGAAACTCTATTTTATCGATTTTGGTAGGTCGATACTTTAAATGACGATATCAGACGTTTAACAAAGGAGAACAAAGAAGCATTCGCGAAACGAATGCAATTAGAAGCAGAAAAGAATAAATTAGAGAACTTATTAACGAACAACTTAGTGAGAAGGAAGGATGAGCTAGTTCAAGCTTTACAAGAGATATCGGTCGAAGATCGGCAGCGTCAGCTTGATTCATCAAAGATCCAGTTAGCGGATATTGAAAAGAGATTAGTGAAAGTAAACGAGGATTTCAAAGCACAAAATGAAAAAGTAACCAATGCCATGAAGAAAGTAAGTGTTTAAGAATACAGTGACCATTTTTATTGTACATGTTTAAATTAATATAATCTTTAATCCCCATTTTATCGCATGTTTAGCAAAAATCGGAGTCTGCGGAAGTTGAGAAATGGAAATTAAAAGAAAAAGAAGCGCAAGAGAAGATTGAAGCGGATGCGAAAGACTTGGAAAAATTAGCAAGCAAGTTAAATATCTTACAACAGAAAATAGTTGAGTGTACACAAAAAATTACTGAACTTGGCGCATTGCCTAGTCACGAAGCTTATTCTAAGTTTAGTACAATGTCCACGAAACAGCTTTTTAAGGAAATGGAAAAGGCAAATAACCATTTAAAAAAATATAGGTGTGTAAAAATATAGGTGTGTTAAATATAATAAATTGGCAAAAATTATTTATATATATATAATTATTGATCTATTGTATTTATTAAATTAAAGATGGTGTTAGCAATTTATTATATTTAAACAGAAAAATTATATTTACGTTTTATGTATTTCTAGCCATGTGAATAAAAAAGCTTTGGATCAGTTTATGTCCTTCAGCGATCAGAAAGAAAGATTAGTAAAACGGAAAGAAGAACTGGATCGAGGCGATGAGAAAATAAAAGAACTCATGTCAGTACTTGAACAGCGCAAATGTGAAGCGATACAATTTACATTTAAACAGGTATGTCTATATATATATATAGTGTATATATAGTGTATCTAAACTTTTAAAGTAGTGAAGGATTAAAGGATTTTAAAAATCTGTCATGATAATATATTTTAAATTTCATGTGACAATATTTTTTCTTTTTTTAAGGTGAGCAAGTATTTTAGTGAGGTATTCAAAAAACTTGTACCTTCAGGCCATGCACAATTGGTTATGAAGACTGCGGACGGCGATGAAGGAGATGATGGAACAGCGGAACCATCAGATTCTGATAGATTTATAGGCGTAGGTAAGAAGAAATAGATTTTTACACTTATCTGAGATATATTGTGTATATATATAATAAGAACGATATTATATATAATAAGAAAGAAAAGAATTTAGGAAAAACGATTTATTTGAAAATTTTCTTAATTTTTTTCTTCGAGTTAACTATATTTCATATTTATGTAATACTTTATTTATGGATTTTAAAAACTTATATATTTATTATTTCTAGGTATAAAGGTGTCATTCACAGGACATAGAGGCGAAATGCGAGAGATGAATCAATTATCTGGTGGACAAAAATCACTCGTAGCATTGGCCCTGATATTCGCGATACAAAAATGCGATCCTGCACCGTTTTACTTGTTCGACGAAATCGATCAGGCACTAGATGCACAACACAGAAAAGCAGTAGCAGATATGATCCACGAGCTTAGTTCTGACGCTCAGTTCATTACCACGACATTTAGGTGACGTATGCAATCAGCAGCTTACAAGATTTTGAGATTGATTCAAAATAACATGATTGCTATGTTAATAGCACAATATAAAAAATAAAGATGTGTTTATTTCGCAGACCGGAATTACTGCATCATGCAAACAAATTCTATGGAGTGAAGTTCAGGAATAAGGTTTCGCATGTCGAATGCGTGACGCGGGAAGAAGCGGCTGATTTCGTCGAGGACGATACAACACACGGTTAAAAATAAAATTAAAATATTCATAATTTACAATTAGTTTTTTGCAAATTTTTTTGCGTGATTTCAAGAGATAACACATGTACAAATGGATCAACTTTGTTATGATTTCCGTTGAGATTTTCTTCATATTGACAGGTTTTTTTGAGATACTTTATGAAATCACATAAAGAGAAAATATTAATTTTTTAAGTGTATATTTGGATTCTTTGCATAGATCATTGTAATAATAGTCATATTACACACGACGAATATTAATAGAAAATGCAAGAGTTTTGGTAATTTAATATTTTATTTGTAACAGATTATATGTTATAAAAACATTGCAAAATATGATAATTGAAATTTGGTATATATATATGAATTGTTTTTTATATTATAAACTTTGTAAAATAAAATGACTATGATAAACACGGTAATATCAGTTTATGAAATTTCAGAACAATTGTTCCATTATAATTAGTTTTTTTAAGTGGAACATAAAAAAGGTGTTAATAAGATATTAATAAATAATTTCCAAAAAGAGAATTCGGTTTAAAAAGATATTTATTCGAAGCATTCCTCTTATTGGTTGTCGGCCTTAACCTGACTTCGCATTCATTATATTATGACTAATTTTAATACTAAAAGCACTAATTAAATGGTAAAAGAGATGTTAGTGTGTGTATCATATACAGAAATAATTTTATGAAATTTTTAGTTTAAAGGATTAATACATTCTAATTTTAGATTATTTTTATCTAAAGCATATAATAACACTATCAACTTCCAAAATGATATTCACCGTTTAGCCATCGGAGTAATTTTTGTTAAATGTAAATATTAGAGTTCACAGCTTCATAATTACACTTCATTTTTGCACAAAGAACCTCACTATATGTATATATGTGTATTGGTATACACATGATCACCTTAACAAGTCTTGCAATGCAAAATCATCGATGACACTAAAGGCCACTGTATGAAAGAATCATGTGTACAATGTAACTTTTATTCCAAATGGCTTTTTGAACACAGATTTTAAGAGCAATATGACGATAAGTATCTCATATGGCTAATATATCTGCGATACGAATGCGAATTTCCTTAATATTAAAGGAACTTGCGATAGCAATGTTATTCTTCTTTTATTACAAGTATATTGTATGTGGTTCCTTACATCTTCAATGAATAGCAATGAGACCAGATTCCAGAAGTTTTTGTAATTTTGCAGCTATATCAGGATTCTTCAAATGGCTGTGCAAAAGAAAGGATTTATTAAAATTTCCATCAACAGAGAAATGGATACAAATGGTACATCAAAAAAAATGTTAATACTCTTTTGAGTACTCTTAATTTTTTCAGTATTCAATATATAATGTAATAATAGAAAATAAAGTACAGGGTTGCCACAGAAAATGAATTTAAAAATTTTCTAATCTTTTCCAGTTTTTCAGATGAAAATGGAAAATTTTCTAATATGTAAATTTTAACACATTTAGAATCAAGGATTATAAGAAAACTGGTCTATATTATTAAAAACAACGCAAAAAACATAAATAAATTTTGGGTGCAAATTCAAAAACTATAAACTAAAGATAACAATATTGAAATTAATATAATTATAAATTATAAAATAACTAAGAATAAACGGGCAACTGGGAATTGGCAAAATGATCGGTGCGTAATTCGCTTTGAAAAAGCTTAATCTTACATAATAAAAAGAACTTATACATGTTTTAGCTAGTCTTCTAGCCTTCTGCAGCAATAATATGATAATAGGTGATCCATACATTGGTAAACGAAACCTACGATGTTACAAATATTGAATTAATTGAGTTGTGATCATTGTGTGGTAACCTTTACTCCATTACGAGAATTGTTCTCACCAGTTACAAGGCTGGATGATAGTAATGACTAAAATTTTTAAAAATTAACTGTGTAAAGCTAGGTTAGAATTATAATCAATGTAAACAAGACAATGAAGTAAATTTTGTTTACATTGATTATAATTCTCACTTATAGCTTTACATAGTTATTAATTTTTATTAATTGAACACGAGCGTGGCGTAACTGGCAGCGTACGAGACTATGCCAGAGATCCCAGGTTCGATCCCAGGCAGAAAAAAATTTTGTCATACGTTCGTAGCTCTTCTCGACAGGCAATAGCAAACCATCGAGAGTATCCTTGCCATGTGCACTTCTATAAATAAAATTGTTGTTTGGAATCGATTGATCCCTTTATAATTACAATCAGCGTGTACACTAAGGCATATGGTAGAAGTCACCACATCCATTCGGAGGATTATGGACAGAGGAGGATATTTCGTCTATTAATGGACCTAATATTGCTGAAGAAGATTAGCCGAAACATGTATAAGTTTCTTTTTATTAATGTAAGATAAAGCTTCTTCAAAACGAATTACCAATCACTGTGCTAATTCCCAGTTTGCCCGTTTGTTCTTAGTTATTAAATATAAATTGTAATTATTTTATTAAAATCGTCTAAAGTGCGCGAGTTTTGAACGTATTTGATTGTCAAATATAATATTAAAAAAAAAATTATAACAATTATTTGGAATAGGAGCAGTTTAAGAAAATTGTGAACAAATTTAAAAACTCCAGACTTTTTTTATATTTTCCCCTGATTTTTCCCAGTTTTCCAAGTCTGTAGCAATCCTGTAATAGCTGTTGGATGACAATGATCAATTTATAGGCTTGAACTTCTTATATAATTCATTTTTTCTCTTTTTCTCTCCAACGTGGAGAGAAAAGGAAGAAAGATAAACTGTGCAAGAACTTTAGTTAAAAAGAATAGACCTTATATTCAACGAGTTTCAAGACTCCTGAAGTTTGATTCCTATTACTCTATATATTGTTGTCAGATTATGGGCTTTCTACAACAAGCGATTATCTAAGTTTTAAGTCTTAAAAACCATAAAAAATTAAATAAAACAATTATAACATTATAGTTGATTATTCTTCTCACATTTGATATTGATCAATTTCTTACGGCTCAAGACTTAATTAGGTAGTGGTTTATTATAGAAAGTCCATAAAAGATTGATTTGAAGAAAATTTGAACAAAGGATAACTGTTAACACGCATTTTGAGAACAATAAATTAATACATAACATCTTTCTTAAAACAGCAAAAATATTTTATCGAGATCCTCTTTAAAATGAGCAATGGAACGAACATTTGCCTATGAAATTACGCGGTTTACAAAATATTTTCTTGTCTTGATATATGCGAACATTCAGCGAGAACAACCTAATCACTTCTGTAGGATATTAACATATAGAATGTTAACATATTACTTACTCTTGTAAAGCTCTTGGATCGCTCTGCATTTGTTCCAAGATCAATCTCATAGCTGGATCTCGCAATATACTCTGGATCTCTGGATCGGCCATCGCTCTCTTTCTCACTTCTTCCGGATTCGAACTTGCGGATACGGCGCAAGAGCGATAACCCTCTAACGCCTCGCTATTCTGTGGATCCAATTCCAGAGCCTTCTGATATGCTGACAAGGCTTTTCCCTGCTGCTGCATAGCTTGCAAAATTTTTCCTTTCCTAATCCAGCCTTTGATGAATTTTGGATCCAGTTCGACAACTTTCTCGCAATCCTTCAAGCCGAGATCAAATGCCGCCAGTTTAGTATAACAAGCTGCTCTGTTACTGTAATACTTGGGATCGTCCGGATTTCTTCGGATCGCCTCGGAATAATGTTTAATAGCAGCAGGATAATCACCATCTTTATATTTTTGATTTCCAAGTTCCTTTTCCTCTTCTGCTTTAATCGGGTCAATATAAGCCTTCCTTTCTTCCTCTTTAATTATTTTGTCTATATCCGAGAGTAAGGTTTTAATCTCCGGCGTTCTGTGCTCAGACATAGACTTTTCGTAATACACCTTAGCTTGTTTCCAATTCTCCATTTTCTTATAAGCATGACCAATTCTCGTAAATGCTTTTGCTATTAATTTGAAATCCGCTCTATTTTCTCTACCGATCTCAATGGCTTTCTCACATTGAGCAATACATTTCTGATAATTCTTCTGTTCGAAGTACACTGCTGCTATATTCAACAAATAGATGATTTCTGTCGAATCCAATTCCACAGCTTTGTTATAATGCTCTAAAGCCTCCTCGAAGCTCTTTTTCTTGTAAGCCTCATTACCAAATTTCTTCTCTTCCAAGGCTTTTCTCTTTTCAGGTGGAAGATTGTCCTCCTCCTTCTTCTGAGACTTTGGTTCTGGTTTGGATTTCGGTGGTTCCGATGGATTCATTGGCTCAGTTTCCATCGATTCCTCCATGTCAGCGCTCATTCCTAACAGCACGCTAAGAGTGGTGAGCACTCTGGTGTCCTGGAGATTAATACTGAGACTCTGTGGATTGGTTCGCAATTCTTGCAGTAACTTCATATATTCAGGATCAGACAAATATCCCTTTGTTCTGGGATCACTAGCCAACTTGAGAAAGATGTCTGGTGAATTGAATGGATTAGTTACAGCAGCTGTTTTCTGGGCCCTCACCTCGGCCAGACTGCTTCTAAGCTGTGGATTGTTTGGATCCAATTGTAGGCCCTTCTCATAAGTTCTGATGGACTCATCATATCTGCCCAAGTAAGCAAGAGCGCTGCCCTTACGCGAATAACCCTTTCCCCAATCCGGTTTCAAACTGACAGTCTTTTCGGCATCCTCCAGCGCTTGCTGATACTTTTCAGACTTTGCATATGCCGCTGAGCGATTACTGTAGAGAACATGATTATTGTTGTCCAAGATGATAGCATCTGTGTAGCATCTAATGGCTTCATCATAATTTCCAGTTTGTAAAGCAGCATTTCCTTTCTCTTTCAACAAAGCTACCTGCAAAATGATACAAGAATGTAAATACTTGGTTGTACATAGCATATGTGTATTTAAGATTGTTTCAAGTGCAGTCTTAATCCTAGCTATATACACTGAGGTCAAAGAAACCCCAATATAATTTGCTAAATTGAGATTTTTTTCATGTTGCTAAATTTTTCTTTTTTTTTAATCTATATACCTTGAAGCTTCTTAATTCTATCGACTTTTAAACACAGATTTATTCCTTAATTAATTCGATTGAAAAAATTAATTTAAATAATTAATTGAAATACATCCATTTTTACCATTTAAAACCATTTATCCATTTAAAAATTATAAATATAGATTGTAACAAATATAGATAGGGTCTTAGGGATATATATCAAGAAAAATAATATAGTTAGGATTAAGATGTCAAATCATAGAGCTGTGTATTAAACATCTTAAGACATCTTGAAATAAGAACGGATTATGAATATCAGCCTATCTATTTTTCTAACTAGTAGTATCCAAAGAGTATATCCTAATACTTAAAATGAAATAGATATGTATTTGAAATTTGCGAAAGCAAGAAAGTTCTGATGAAGTAATAAAAAAATAAACCTATAGTGAATATGGTATTTTTTAGATTAATAAGTTAAATAGATTAATTTTGGTAATCAATCTTTGCTATTCTTAATTTAGCGTGTCCTTGTTCCGTTTTTCTACGATCGACTGGATAAAAAAAAAATGAGTGATCGTATAATCGGAAGAAATTTGCCATGAGGGCGGGGAGGAGGACAATCGTCGATCTCGCGGAACGTGACGAAGCGTCTCTGAGGAAAATGCGAGCTTCGCCTTCGCTGTCGCGCGCATAAATCCTCGTGGACGAGCTCATAACATTCTTGCAACGCTTACCTGATCACTCATCATGCGCGCTTAAAATATTGAATCTCTGTCTAGTTCCTGACGACCGTTCGTTTGACTCAAGCAATAAACACGTTCAATCTCAATGATGACTCGTATGAATTCTTGTAAATCTTCTCGTGTGCCACCAAACGTGTGTGCTCGTGTACCGGCGAAGATTTAGAAAGCTCCAGAAACAGACAAGCAGCGACCTCACACTACTATTTGCATATTCTACATTAAGGTCGCAAACCATAAGAAATTAACCAATGATAATCGATTATTTCTTTCATATTTAACTGTAATTGGTTAATTTCTTATGGCTTATGACTTGCGACTCTATTGTAGAATAGACATTAATGAGCGTGTGATAATACGTAATTATATATATATATATATATATATATATATATATATATATATATAGTATATACGTACTATATATACTATTACTCGTCGTCGTTACTAACTAAACTAACTACTAGTCGTCTCTACTTAAC
>NW_012130090.1:3889128-3895922 GCF_000143395.1 Atta cephalotes
TATATATATATATATATATATATATATGTATACGCTATATGTACATTACTGCGTGTTCACAAAATCATGCTGCACTATTTCAGTAAAACGAGATCGTTGTTTGTACTTTTGGCACTTGGAATCTTCGCTTTCTTTTTTTTCAAGGCCAAATATCAGATATAGAGCTTATACTACTAGAGGGGGATTCGAATAGTCTATCCAAGCAATGAGTGGAAAGTGTGAGCAAGACTGAGAGACAGAAAGGAGTCGATTCCATATCTTCAAACAAGATGAAAATTACAAAAGTGAACAAATTTACTAGATGTTGACCAATGAAATTATTAGTATTTTAGTAAATTCGCTCACTTTTGTAATTTTCACCTCATTTCAAGATACAGAATCGACCTCAAGATGTATTTCTACTCTGTAACTTTTCTTCTTTCTGCGCATGTGCCAAAAGAGGATAGAAGAGGACAAAAATATATCTTTTATCTCTTAACTTGCTCATAGCTCAACGTATTTCCCCTTCAGTAGAATAAGCTCTATATCAAATATCTCGTTTTAAGTGCAAAAATGTTTGGATTTTCATGTAACGCCAATAGATTTATGGATTGATTTAAAAAAAGTGTTAATGTAACATTTATATAGATTTATGAAATAATTTATATAATAATTTATATAATAATTTATATAATAATTAGGAAAATATTTTTGCATTTATAGTAATAATAAATGAAAATTATTATATAAATTATTATAATTTTATTTTTATAATAGCATTGTTTTGTCTTTCGGGAAACTGCTCAGAATCGCTCCGAACGAATCCAGCATACTTGAAATTTTGTTCATTTGTCTCTCAGGAATTGCTTGATCGATATTCACCGTTATGTCATACGACGGATTATGTGTGACTCCTGCATTTCAAGTACGCTGGATTCATTCGGAGTGATCCCTATGCATTTAAAGATTGAGATTAAAAATTATTGAGATTAAAGATTAAAAATTGAAATTTCACCAATGAGGATAAAGAAATTTTGGCTCCTTTTCTAATTGATCAAACTTCAATCTTTCAATCTTCAATCTCATGCATTCTTCAATTCGTAGTCTGATTGCAGCCTTAGGGAATTTTGTATTGCAGCCCTAACCGTCATTGTAGACCCGTCTACAATGAGCAATAACAATAGTAGTAAGGATGTAAAGATGCCCGATGTTCACGATGCTAGAAATAGGTTCGAGATCTCGGACAGAGTAAAAATTAACAAATCACATTTGAACAATTTGATAAGAGGCTCCGCACAATAAAAGTAACAGAACAAAGAACAGAGAATAAGAATCTCCACCTATTGGAAACTGTGAATTCCACAATACATGATTTCTGATAGGTTGAAATTCTTTGTTCTCTGTTGCCTGTTTCTTTTATTGTGCGGAACTAAAACCGATTCTATATTAGTTGGTTAAGACTTAAAATACATCGGGAATAAACTGATTTTTCGATATAATAAAAAGCCATCACATGAGGCATTACCTGCGTAAGCGTAAAGTGGGAAGCAGACTCTTGCATAACGCATAAAGTCGATTCTAAATTAGTTGCAAACCGATTGTAAGTTTGTTGCGACAGCCAATCTTGCATTTTGAAATCAACGCTTCATATTGGCTGCGATGCTGTTAGTGTCAGTATTGCAGCCAATACGGTGGCAAGATTTAGCTAGAAATTCAGCAGAAAAACAAGCATCGTGTACCGCAGGCTTAAGAGTGATTCTCACAAGACTTTTCGATTTTAAATTTCATTCGATCATCCGCTCATACGTACCCGATAAAAAGGTGTCGGTTCCCCATGAAGCGTACTTTTCAGTACAACTTCAGTACCGCAGGTTCATTCGACGCGTTTTTGCATGAAACGAAAGAATTTGACAAAAAAAAACGTCGTTCTGCCCTTTGATATATTAGTCTGAAATATTAAGCGTTAAAATTGATGATTAATCTCTATTGAGATTAGGAAATAATAGAGGTAATAGAGGTCATAGAGGCAAAATGAAGTCTATAATTCTTTGGTTTAAAAAAATCAATCGAAACAGATAGACTACGAAAGAAAATATGTTGATTCTAACATATCACTTTATATGACTTTATATGACTTTCTAATAAATGATCAAAAAATTATCATTTCTATAATATTATATATGTTTTTTTCATGTTTTTTGAAAATCTTTTATAGTTTTATATACAGTTTGATATAAATTTCATTCGATCCTAGCAAACGAGAATAGATTGAAATGATTGATGGATTCAGATTTTTAGAAATACTGATTCACGAATGTTAAAATGAATGCTTTTCAATTCTGAATGCATTTTTATTCATTTATAGGAATTACATGGAGCATATCTCTATACTTTTCAATCTAAAAATAATATTAGCTTTTCTGTGCACAACATACACATTGTGATACTGTTAAATTCAAAATTTTGGAAATGTAGTTTTTCAATCCAATTGCATCCATCCAATTCTCTTTGCTGGGTTGGCAATTATTTTCAATTCACTTTTTCGAATCCGATCCGCTGTATACGATTCTATATTTTCTATGATATCCAAAAGTTTCATACGAACGTATATGGAAGAGCTAACGAGAATGGATTAAAATGAATTATAATGGATTTAAATTTTCAGAAATAAAGATTCATGAATGTTAAAATGAATCTTTTTTAATCCTGCATGCATTTTTATTCATTTATATTGTAGGAATTGCATGAAACACATGTCTATTCCTTTTCAATTTTGAATGCATTTTTATTCATTTATGGCATGGAGTATATTTTTATGCTTTTCAATTAAAAAATAATATTATAATATTTTGTGCGGTGTAGTGTGCATCGTGAATGCTGCTTAATTAAAAATTTTGAATAAGAAATGCAGTTTTTCAATTTAATTGAATCTAAAAATAATCAGCAATTTCTGTGCATTGTGAATACTGTTAAATTCAAAATTTTGAATAGGAAATACAATTTTTTAATCCAATTGAATAAAAAAGTTTTTTTTTAATGGCCCATTTTCTTAAAATGGGCTATGAATACTATTCAAAATTGTGAGTAGAAAATCCATTGTTTCATTTAAAAATACATGAATGCTATTTTATTCAGAATTATGAATAAGAAATTTTTCGTTTTAATTCAACTAAGTTAAAAAAAAGTTGTATATAAATCATGAATTCTACTTCATTTAATAGTTAAAAGAAACATAAAAAGAACTACGTAAATATAATAAATGTTACATATGTAAATTCTCCTTATTTTTAATAATTTAATAAATTAATCGCTTTTATGTATATTTTATATTAATACGTTTCCTTTATTATACAGCTAGCATATATTTTTTGTATTAGGTGTACAACTTTGCTTCCGCCGTTTTCCTATAGATGGCTTTAGCGATAAGTGGTGGTCAAAATAAATAGATCATAGACGTCATACAATAAACTTGGGCATCTGTCAACATAACCCCATAGAAACATTAGTCGATTTGTGTCTGCATCATAAAGTTATTGTCGATTGAAAATGTCAGTTTACGAGCCAAATTCTCGTCATTTGCGGGAGGTTTTAATTTTTTGCTTCAATATGAAGAAATCTGCGGCTGAGGCTCATCGAATGTTCTCAAATACTTATGATGAGGCCGCTATTAGTGAAAGAACGTGTCGTGAGTGGTTTCAACGCTTCAAGAACGGTGATTTTGACGTCCAAGGTCATGCTCTGTATTTAGTGCGACCAGTATCGGCGTAGTGTATTATGAACTGTTAAAACCGACTGAAACAATCACAGGCGATCGGTATCGAACGCAATTGATGCATTTGAGCCGAGCATTGAAAGACAAACGGCCGCAATACAACGAAAGGCACGATAAAATGATTTTGCAGCATGACAATGCTCGACCCCATGTTGCGAAAGTGGTCAAGACATATTTGGAAACGTTGAAATGGGAAGTCCTACCCCACCCGCCGTATTCTCCAGACGTTGTTCCATCTGACTATCATTTGTTTCAATCAATGGCACACGGCCTGGCTGACCAGCACTTCCGGTCTTATGAAGAAGTAAAAAATTGGATCGATTTGTGGATAGCCTCAAAAGATGACCAGTTTTTTCGACACGGGATTCGTACGCTACCCGAAAGATGGGAGAAAGTAGTGGCCAGCGATGACAATACTTTGAATCATAAATGTATAACCAGTTTTTTACAATAAAGCCTCGAATTTCGGAAAAAAAACGGCGGAAGCAAAGGTGTACACCTAATATAAAAGTTTTAGAATAATTAAAATAATAACTAAAATTTCATGTAATTACTGCTTTAATTTATTTAAACTTTTACATGTATAAAAATTTTTTATATGGAATCCAATTCATTTTTATAGATTTAAAATATGAATTCGGATAGATTGAAAATTTTCAATTCATTTTAATTCATTTGCTGGGAGTGTATACTTATGTGCTATTTTTGCTAGTAGCCGGTGTATCCAAACGTATGTGAAATACCCGGCACGTGCCTATATGATTATATCCAAGAAATCCGATTATTTCATTAAAAGTTAATAAACTTGGCTTCAAGTTTTCATAGTTTTCAACCCAATAATTTCAATAGTTTTTTCTAAATCGGAGCCGCCGTATATAATTCTATCGTATTTTCCATATTAACATCCAAAAAAGTTTCTTACGAACGTATACGGAAGAGCGTATGTGTGGCAAAGCAATTTTTGTCAGTAGTCGGTTTATCTGAACGTATATGCAACATTCGACACGTGGCTATATCCAGAAAAAATCCAATAAGATATTATTTCTCTAAAAATTAATATATCAGGTTTTAATAGTTTTCAATCCATTTTTTCAGATTCGATTTGCCCAATGGTACACTTGCAGCTTCCACAAAATATTATTGGGCAGATCGAATCTGAAAAAACGGGTTGAAAACTATTGAAACCTGATATATTAATTTTGGTAGTTGTGGGAATTGTCTGACAAGTGACTCAAATGAGTCACTCTCTTGAATGTGGAAAGGATCTCGGAGAAATTTCTTCTAGGAACTCTACGCTGTCCGTGGAGTTCGTCGGAGACGGAGTTCCTCTGGAGGAAAATGGAGATGATGAATGAATCGGGTGTTAACTACAGAGAGGTGTCAGGGAAAATTCCGTTAGAGCGTCCGAAAACGCGAGTGACGGAGTTCGAGAAGGAAATGAAGGAGAAGGAAGAGATATTACCTCTAACGCGTTTAGGTGAGCAAGTAGAGCAAAGGCGGTGGTGGCGAAAGTGATGGAGGCAATGCGTCCTCGACTGGGCAATTCCGATTTCGAGAACCTTCAGGGTGCTCCTTCAGGGTACGCTTGGTCCAGGAGTCTCCGCGCTTCATGGTAGGCTTTTAAGCCAATTCTTGTAGAGACGGTTTAAGCGTGGCTATGGTTTAGCGTGAGTTAGCTTTCGCGATGAGTATACGGATATATTGGGTTGTCCGGAAAGTTCGTGTCGATTTCGAAGGAAAATTAAAACGCAGAAGATTTAAATTTTAGTATACATTTATTAAATTATATAGGTGTCATTCTGTTTTACAACCTTTCTCCATCTTTCAGGCAACTTGAAAATTCCGTCCTTCCAGAATCTCTCAGGTTTTTCAGCGAAAAACTTTTCTAAGATTCTTTACCTCGATCAAAAAATTGAAGCTTTTTCCATTAAGGGAATTTTGTAATGATCGAAATATGTGGAAATCAGAAAGCGCGAGGGCTGGTGAATATAATGGATAGGGTAGAACATCCCAACCGAGCTCCAATAACTTTTGTCGAGTTATCAAAAACACATGAGGTTGCGCTTGTCCTGATGAAACAAGACGCCCTTCCGATTCGCTATTTCTGGACGTTTTTCAATTGCTGTCTTCAATTCGTCTAATTGGGAATAATACTTCTCTGAATTTATCTCGTTGTTTGGTAAAAGCTCATAATACAGGATTTCTTTCCAATCCCACCAGACACAGAGCATGACCTTCTTTGGATGAAGACCGGCTTTTGAGATGGCTAAAGGTAGTTCATTCCGCTTTCCCCAAGATCTTTTTCGCTCAACATTATTGTAAATGATCCATTTATCATCCCCCCCCCTCTCTACTTGCTTCAAAAATGGTTTCCTCGTTTATAGAGCGTTTATAGAGCGAGTCGCAAATGGAAATGCGATCCATCAAATTTTTCTCCGTTAAATCGTGAGGAACCATACATCAAAACGGTTTATGTAGTCAAGTTTCACAAAATGCTCGTGGATGGTGGATTTTGACATATTTAACATTTCTGCTAATTTATGTGTCGTATAGCGTGGGTTATTCTCAGTGTTTTAATCTGATCTTCTGTGGTAGAGGGTTTACCCGGGCATTCTTGATCTTCAAGGTTGAAATCAGCTTTAAACCTAGCAAACCACTTCCACCTTTGCCATAAACAGCGCATATCTTTGCCGCTTGTATGGCATTTTTGCCTTTCCGGTAAAAGAAAAGCATTAAATGCCTAAAATGCACTTTGTTTTCTTCCAAAAGCGTATAAAACTGATAAAAATTAACATATCGCAACCAAATTTTTTTCCAAATTGCCTGAAATACCGTACTTTTACGATATGTACGCATATCATTTGTTTTCAATCGTTCTGATATATTCAGACCTGTCCTTACGCCACCTACCAAAAATCGGCACGAACTTTCCGGATAACTTAATATATATATATATATATATATATATATATATATATATATATATTGTGTAGTAGTATTACTGTCTGTTCGTTGTAGTAGAGTAGTAGTAGTTACTTTGTAG
>NW_012130090.1:3895942-3909816 GCF_000143395.1 Atta cephalotes
GTATATTACTACTACCGTACCGTTCCGTTACCGTACCTACCTAACCTAAACTAACGACGACGTACGTTACGTACTACTAATATATATATATATATATATATATATATATATATATATATATATTTCGTGATGGAATTTACTGCTGTTCTGATTAGAGGATGATTCTTTTGAGGATGATTGTCAGAGATTTGATCTCTGTGATTGTCCAAAGGGAAGGTTGAGTCAGCGGTTTGGGGATTTCAGTTACTTGAGTCACGTAGTAAACGAGTAAGATCGCTCGATTGAACCGATCATGGCTCACCACTAAGCTTGGTGGAGCGATATAGTCGCGAACCGGCAGAGTTTCGTATCGGAGATGGAGGTTGACTGTCTGATTGTTCGTGAAAGATCTTCTTTTTATATTCACGAGCTATGGGGCCGAGTACAGGCTTCGCATATGTTACTGATCTAATCTAGGATTAGGGATATCGATTGTGAAATGGGATACTGAGATATGTGTCTAAGACAACTTTCGTCATCGATCATTTACCGGATGTTCAATAATTTAGAGCCGCATGTATCATTTATTACCGACAATTGCTGTTTCAGTTTGTAATTCTTAATCTATTTATTATATTAATTCTATTTACTTCTTCTGTTCCTCGGGATAAAGTTCGTTTATTTGGCACTTGGTTCAAATTTTTAATCCAACAACTTCGTCTCGAGTGAATTATTAGTCTTAAAAAAGCGAATATTATTCGGCTTGTCACTATTGTAACTCCTTATGGTAGAAATGGATGGTCTACCGGTGTTACTTATTAATAACTTTTATGATGATGACGAAAATTCTAATCGAAGTAAAAAACTGTGGAGTCTGAACGTCTAACACATACAATAATTGTATTATATTATTCGGTGTACAACTTTGCTTCCGCCGTTTTCCTATAGATGGCTTTAGCGGTGGTGGTCGAAATAAATAGATCATAGACGTCATACAATAAACTTGGGCATCTGTCAACATAACCCCATAGAAACATTAGTTGATTTATGTCTGCATAAAGTTATTCTCGATTGAAAATGTCAGTTTACGAGCCAAATTCTCATCATTTGCGGGAGGTTTTAATTTTTTGCTTCAATATGAAGAAATCTGCGGCTGAGGCTCATCGAATGCTGTCAAATACTTATGGTGAGGCCGCTATTAGTGAAAGAACGTATCCTGAGTGGTTTCAACGCTTCAAGAACGGTGATTTTGATGTCCAAGGTCATGCTCTGTATTTGGTGGGACCAGCTCGGCGTAGTGTATGAACTGTTAAAACCGACTGAAACAATCACAGGCGATCGGTATCGAACGCAATTGATGCATTTGAGCCGAGCATTGAAAGACAAACGGCCTCAATACAACGAGAGACACGATAAAGTGATTTTGCAGCATGACAATGCTCGACCCAATGTTGCGAAAGTGGTCAAGACACTTGGAAACGTTGAAATGGGAAGTCCTAACCCACCCGCCATATTCTCCAGACGTTGTTCCCTCTGACTATCACTTGTTCAATGGCATACGGCCTGGCTGACCAGCACTTCCGGTCTTATGAAGAAATAAAAAATTGGATCGATTCGTGGATAGCCTCAAAAGATGACCAGTTTTTTCGACGCAGGATTCGTACGCTACCCAAAAGATGGGAGAAAGTAGTGGCCAGCGATGGACAATATTTTGAATCATAAATGTATAAGTTTTTTACAATAAAGCCTCGAATTTCGGAAAAAAAACGGCGGAGCAAGCAAAGTTGTTTACCTAATATTACGAACTTGTTCTTTATAAAATGAATATTATAAATTCTGGAATCATTGATAAATTCTATAATTTGCGTATTATTGTCCATTTTCTCTATTGATTTATTTTGTTTCTTGATAAAAAAGCCAAATTGTCGGAATAGCATCTGATTTTAACTTTTTTTTATCATCAGCTCTTTGTTGCTATATCTCTGGAAAATGAACCTGTATATACAAATAATTTAGATATGATCTTAATTATTACATAAAATAGAAAATACTTCTAAAAAGAACATTTTTTAAATTCTTTATTATAGAACTAAATATTAAGAAGCTATTAAAAACTTATTAGAGTAACTGAAATATTTGAAAATCTATAAATATTGATCATAAAAATTATAAACATACTGTCCGCAAACTAATGATATTAATGGTATTCATAATAAAAATATTTATTTTAATTACATTAATATTAAATATTTATTTATCTTATTTTAAAAAATTAAAATGTACTAACTTCTTCGCAAAGAAGTGAATTGTTTGTTGATATCCAATCTTCTCGATTAATTCATTCAGCTTGTTGTTCAGGATTGCTAGGAAATCTTTTCATTGTATTAGGTATTAAACTCAGTTTCTGCGGTTTTTTGTTCAAAAAACTCATTTATCTCAATGTCAAAAGCAAAAAATACATCAAAGTATTTGCCCTTGCTAGCTGTACATTTTTCCCATCTTTGTAATGAGTGAATTCTGCGACGATAGAACGATTAGTCTTTTGAAGCAATCCATTCATCAATCCATTTTCGCACATTCTAATTTCTGAAGTGTGTATCCATCAAGCTGCATCGATCGGAACAAGTAATAGTTTGAAGGAGCTAAGTCTGGTGAATACACTGGGTGCGAGAGAACTTCTCACTCGGGCTGCATCAGTGTTTCCTTGATGACTTTTGCAACGTCTAGTCGAGCATTGTCGGGCAAAAACATAACTTTGCGTCGATTGCTAGCTACTGCTGGTCTTTTTTCCAACAATGTTTCATTCATACGGTTCAATTGTAATTGATATTGATCGCCTCCCCTCCCCTCCTTCTCAGTGATACTTTCGTTCGGTTTGAATAGTTCGTAATAAACGACGCCTTGCATATTCCACCAAATGCAAAGCATTGCTTTGTGGCCATTTCGTTTTGGTGTAGATGTTGATAGTTGATCAGGGTCCATCTATGACTTTTTGCGTTTGAGATTATTAAATCCACTTTTCATCGCCAGTTACAATGCGCTACAAAAAATTCTTTTTTTTCTGTCTGGCAAGCAGAGAAATAAAGATATTTAAGCAATTCGCAATGGTATTTTTGATTAAAAAAATGGCACTGTTCGTTTAAATGAATCTTTTCGCACTGACTTTTATTGACAAATGTCTAACCTCTAAAATGCAGTCAGTTTCAGATGTCAAAGTAAATTACACCTACAGCGTTATTTAAATGTGAGCCGCGTAAACTAAGTTTAGTAATTAATATATCCTTTGACAGCTGAATTATTACAATATGGAGCAGAACAGCCACCCATTTTTACTATAAATATTTACTTTAAATACGAAGCGCTATTATAATCTGAATGTTAAGATGTTGAACTATTATATATATATAAATGAATTAATTTCAGAAATGATAATTACGTGCTAATGTGGTTGTTGAACTTTCAATGCAATCAATCTCAAATATTAATAATCCCCCCAAATTTTACAAATTTAATTAAAAAACTAATAAACTTATTGCAAAAAATATTGCTTCGGGTTGAACTCATTTTGCCACAATCCCGCTTGTATTTAGACTCTGGTATATGGTCTCTAATTTAGACGGAGAAAATTGTCTCTTTAAGCGTATGATTAATTCATATGCTGAGGCGTGGATTATGATCTGAGTATTCTGAATGTTATGTCGTCCTTGTTTAACATTTGATAAATAACAAGAATGATACTTGGGTAATACTCGGGTGAGAATCTGAACATAACCCTGAAGATAATTAATTAAGTCTCCAGATAAATACAAAGTCAATATCACAGTATACCAAGTGTATAAGCTTAAATCCGCTGTTTGCTCATAGGTGGCATTAGTGAGCGTACGAAGCTACCCTGGACAACATACTTTTTTTTATGTGTTTGACATCTGTCAACATTAACTAGTGCACATCATCAGCAATTTCATACAACAACATATATTTTTTCTTTTGTAATTATGTCTAGTTTTTTGCTAAAAAAAAAGTATATGCGGGAAGCTTTGCTTTTCTGTTTCAATTTGAAGAAATCGGCTGCCGAATCGCATCGAATGCTTGTGGAGGCCTATGGCGACAATACTTTATCAGAAACAACGTGCAGAGATTGGTTTCGCTGGTTCAATAACGACAATTTTGACCTGAGTGACAAGAAGCGTGAAAATCGGCCCAGGAAGATTGAGGATTGTCAATTGCAGGCTCTTTTGGATGGACGAGGACGATATCCAATCGCAAAAAATGCTTGCCGAGCAATTGGGTGTTTCTGAAGCAGCCATTTCCATACGGCTACATGCCATGGGGAAAGTTCAAAAGATCGGAAAATGGATGCCGCATGAACTGAACGATAGGCAGATGGAGCGATGCCAAGACACATGCCAAATTCTGCTTGCCAGACAAAAAAGAAGTCGTTCCTGCGTCACATCCTGCGGATTGATGTGACAGGCGATGAAAAGTGGATCTATTTTTCAGAATCCTAAACGCAAGAAATCTTGGGTTGATCCCGCCCAACCGTCAACATCTTCCTCAAGACCAAATCGCTTCGGACGGAAGACGATGCTGTGCGTTTGGTGGGATCAGGAGAGTGTGATCTACTACGAGTTATTAAAACTTGGTGAAACTGTTGCTCACCGCTACCATCAATAACTGATCAAATTGCACCGTGCTCTGCGTGAAAAATGGCCGCATCATCCGAAAAGACAAGCTGATTTTCCTCCACGACAACGCACCATCGCACACGTCAATAATGGTCCAAAACTACTTGGAGACACTCAATTGGGAAGTGCTACCCCATTCCGCTCACTCACCAGACCTGGCATCTTCTCACCTATTTTCGTCGATGCGCCACGCACTCGCTGAGCGGCACTTCGATTCTTACAAAGACGTCCGAAAATGGCTTGATGAATGGTTTGCCTCGAAAGATGAGGAATTTTTTTGGCGTGGTATACACAAATTGCCCGAAAGATGGGAAAAATGTATAGTTAGCGAGGGCAAGTACTTTGAATAAATTTGTTTTGTTTCCTAGAAAAAAAATTTGTTTTTCTGACTAAAAAACAGTGGATTTAAGCTTATACACCTGTAATCATACCCAGTAGCAACAAAACGTCGGCACCTTTGATATAGGTGTTCTTAGGTCACATGTTTTACTGCCATGGTATGAAGTGTACACAGTAGAGCAAAAACATAGACCGATATTCATAGTCAGATCTTATATTCAAGACCATCATAAGTACGGTCTTAAGAAGTCACGAATCAATCAGAAGGCTGCATTAGCGTCTTAAGTAATGTCTTAGAATGTAGAAGTAATATCTAGAGAATGGATTGCTCGATCGTATCTAAGTAATATGGTCGACAAAAAATGAAAGAAAGAAACCAATGAAGACAATCTAATCTTCATCTCTTTCCATTCAACAATATAATGAGAGAGACTATGAGAGGGAGATTGATCGTCTCTTCCATGGTCCCTCTCATTTTTAGCGATACTTTCGATACTTCGATTGTATCGATCCGTATCGCATATCGAATTATCGATCCCTTGCAATATCGGGTATGAAAGTATTGATATCAGTATCGTCGATGTGCTGATACCGTAATATCTCGTAAACCTGATTGGTCCATTCAAAAGTGATCAACGGAGTTTATTCGAAATATACAATCAATGACCTTCTATCATTAATTTCATAAATATTTCTAATAATTTTATACAGATGCCTAAATAATAAATCATTTTATACTCATTTATTATACATAAAATAAAACAAATATTATGTTGATTTATTTAATATTACAAGTAAGGTATATGGCCAGAGTCTGATTCAGGAGTTCTGAGAGGGGGACGGAGGGTACCCGCGGTGCAGGAGAGGAGAGGATAACGTGATTAAGCGAGGGGGATGACGTCACTAGAGGAGAGGAAGGGGATGACGTCACTTGACGAGAGAGATAACATCACAGAGAAGGGGGAAGAAAATTACGTCATAGTGACGTCACTAAACGAGGGGAATGATGTTGCGAAGCAAGGGAAGAGGAAGATGTTTCGGGTGCAAGAAATTATATAGCGAGGGATGTACGGAAACTTGCATTGCGAAGTCGGCATTTTGGTGATGAAATGCAGGGTCGCTAAGCGCGATCCGCCTCCAGGTGCGGTCCGCCGCCGGTCCCCATCATGTGCTGTACTTACCATTAATATTTACTATCTCTTGTGCGTCGTCATCTTATTTATCTAGCATGCGAAATATTTTATTTATTTAATATATTATATTTTACTTTATTTTATTAGGTGTACAACTTTGCTTCCGCCGTTTTTTTTCCGAAATTCGAGGCTTTATTGTAAAAAACTGGTTATACATTTATGATTCAAAGTATTGTCCATCGCTGGCCATTACTTTCTCCCATCTTTCGGGTAGCGTACGAATCCTGCGTCGAAAAAACTGGTCATCTTTTGAGGCTATCCACGAATCCAATTTTTTACTTCTTCAGTAAGACCGGAAATGCTGGTCAGCCAGGCCGTGTGCCATTGATCGAAACAAATGATAGTCAGAGGGAACAACGTCTGGAGAATATGGCAGGTGGGGTAGGACTTCCCATTTCAACGTTTCCAAGTATGTCTTGACCACTTTCGCAATATGGGGTCGAGCATTGTCATGCTGCAAAATCACTTTATCGTGTCTCTCGTTGTATTGCGGCCGTTTGTCTTTCAATGCTCGGCTCAAACGCATCAATTGCGTTCGATACCGATTGCCTGTGATTGTTTCACTCACGACACGTTCTTTCACTAATAGCGGCCTCACCATAAGTATTTGAGAGCATTCGATGAGCCTCAGCCGCAGATTTCTTCATTGAAGCAAAAAATTAAAACCTCCCGCAAATGACGAGAATTTGGCTCGTAAACTGACATTTTCAATCGAGAATAACTTTATGATGCAGACACAAATCGACTAATGTTTTTATGGGGTTATGTTGATAGATGCCCAAGTTTATTGTATGTCTATGATCTATTTATTTCGACCACCACTTACCGCTAAAGCCATCTATAGGAAAACGGCGGAAGCAAAGTTGTACACCTAATAAATAGTAAATATCCTATAAATAAAAAATAAAAATATCTCAGTGTTCGCAATTATTTCTTCCTTCTTTCCAACCTTCTTTCCATCTTATTTTTGCGATATCGCAAAAATTATTTAAATATTTATTAAATAATTTATTACGCGCGACATTGCGCGCAATAAATCATGCTTATTGCATAGTGCGTTCGCACTCTTCGAATTATTAAAATAAAATATTAGGAGTGGTTTCAACGCTTTAAGAACAGTGATTTTGACGTCCAAGGTCATGCTCTGTATTTGGTGGGACCAGCTCGGCGTAGTGTATTATGAAAACCTGTTAAAACTGTTAAAACCGACTGAAACAATCACAGGCGATCGGTATCGAATGCAATTGATGCGTTTGAGCCGAGCATTGAAAGACAAACGGCCGCAATACAACGAGAGACACGATAAAGTGATTTTGCAGCATGACAATGTTCGACCCCATGTTGCGAAAGTGGTCAAGACATACTTGAAAACGTTGAAATGGGAAGTCCTACCCCACCCACCGTATTCTCCAGACGTTGTTCCCTCTGACTATCACTTGTTTCGATCAATGGCACACGGCCTGGCTGATCAGCATTTCCGGTCTTATGAAGAAGTAAAAAATTGGATCGATTCGTGGATAGCCTCAAAAGATGACCAGTTTTTTCGACGCGGGATTCGTACGCCCGAAAGATGGGAGAAAGTAATGGCCAGCGATGGACAATACTTTGAATCATAAATGTATAACCAGTTTTTTACAATAAAGTCTCGAATTTCGGAAAAAAAACGGAAGCAAAGTTGTACACCTAATATATTTATCATATTTCCCCTGTACAGCTTTTTATTCCTCTCTGGTACGGACTCTTTTCGCAATTAAGATTTTTATTCGCAGATTCGAACGCTTAGTAAAAGCGCGTAACAGTATGATACAGTTACGCGCAATATAATCTGATGCATCCTGTTATAATGAAGAATCCTTTGGATTTGTTAATTGAAGCAAGCAGCTTCGGATCGATGAAGTTGTTCAACAGATAAAAGGGTTTGAAAATAAGTTCAATCTCATGTTAAATTTAAGAACAGTATTCATAATCAGTTCTCATATTCAAGATCATCTTAAGTTCTGTCTTGAGATGTCACGAACCAATCAGAGGACTGCATTAGCATCTTAAGACATTACTTAAGACGGTCTTGAAATAAGAATTGACTATGAATACTGGTCTATGACTATCACATTTTAAAGATGTATTTCTAACATAATATAACTTCATTTTTTTATCATTCAAGCAGCTTATGCTGAATACACAATCAAAACAAAAATAATACAAAATTGAATACATCAATAACTTCGATATTAAATAAGATGGATATCGATTAAACACGATATGAGCCACTCACAGCGCTAGAGCAGAAGATCAAGAATTATACCCAGATAATTCTTAGTTATAGTTTATGTTACATATATTGTAGCAAAAGTATAACATACCAGAGTTATCTGGACATATAATTTCTGAAAGTATCCCGTGGAAAAATTTTAGGCATTGTGAGGAAGTGTGTTCAATCGTTTTGTATCTAATTGGACTCCCTCTAATAAATATTAAGGATTTATTTTTTGTTTACCAATATATTTTAGTAGATATATGAGAACATGTCATACTAAAATCTTTCACTATATATAAACATTGGGTGTATTCAAATAACAATTGCTCACTGAGCATTTAGTAAAATCTGATTGATTTATATGTTAGGATCTAATGGAATATGCCAATGAGATAAAAACGCTCACTGAGTGCTCAGTGAATGGTTGTAGTTCTGATGTAGAAGTTGTCGAAAATTATTCAGTTTTTAATATTTTAATTTTTTAATTTTTTCATTCAGTATACTTAATATCAGCCTCTAACGAACATAGATAGATAATATAGATAAATAAAGCATAATTTTCATAATTTTATTTTATGGAAATTAATGTATATTATTAATTTATAACTATGTGTATTTTTATATATAGAAGAATCTTTCAAAGATGCAAAAATCACTTATTTACATGATCGTCAAAGACAATATGCCTTTAAACAGCACAAATAAATAAGAACTGCAATATTTTATTAAAATTGCAGTTCCTCTGTACGGCGTTCGAAGACGGAATAAGATAACGTCCTTAATCAAATACGATTATTTATTCGGAATGATAAAAGAAAAGCTTAAAGTTGTTGTGAGTGTCATTTTAATCACTGATGTTTACAGAAACTATGAATATCATCAATATTTGGGTTTAACTACACTTTTAAATGAAGGTAAAATAAGTTCTATAACAATCGGAGTTGAATTAAATGAACGCCATACTTTTTTTTTGGGAGAAATGTTTTCGACGACCTGCAATGAATGGGATATACAATTATGTAAGGTTTCAGCTCTGGTTACTGATGTTCCCAATATTTGCAAAGCAGTGTACGATGTATTTAGGAAAGAAAAACAATTAAATTGTTTCATCCAATCTTGTGTCCGAATAATGTTCTTGACGAGAGTTCAAACATTAAAAGACTTATTGACAAAGTTAAAAACATTATTACATATTTCAAGCAAAGCGTAGTGACAACTGATGAATTTCGCAAAGCTCAATCTATTAATCCGTTAAAATTACTACAAGATGTTTCAACATGTTGGAATTCAACATTCTACATGCTTGAAAGATTTCTTAAATTGATCGAAAGTGTTTCAAGTTGTTTAATAAAGCTTCCAAAATCGTCAAATATTGATAGCATTTAAAGTAACCACGTTGAATAAAATTATAAAGTTGCTTAAATTATTTGAATTGGTATCAAAAGAAATTTGCGGGCTAAAATATGTAACGTGCAATAAAGTTATACTAATGGTAAATGCTTTGCTTCATGAATTACCTACGTTAAATCCAGAGTCAAGATTTGAGCAAAGAATAAAAACTGCAGCTTATCACTGAATTAATTCGCCAAGGAATACCGTTTCCAAATTTACGAATTTTGCGAAGAAAATTGCAAAATTTTAAATTTGAGTCTGGAATTTTGAATAAAATGTTTGAGTTGCTACAACATAAAAAACAATATTTTCAAAAGAAAACAGATTTAGAATGCGGTTTGGTTTTCGACGACATGAGAATCACACCAATGGAATGTTATGCTACTTCAACAGGATCATACGTAGGCAAAGTAATACTTCCAAAATGAAAAAGATATTGCATCTCATATAATGGTTTTCATGCTTGTCGGCATTGTAAATCGATGGAAACATGTAGTGGGATATTATTTCACAGGAAGTAGTTGTAAGAGTACAACAAATTATCTTTCAGATAATTAATAAAGCAGGACAGATAGGTTTTCGAGTAAATTTTATAATATCAGATATGGATTTAACAAATACTGATTTGTGAAAGTTATTAAGAATAAGCAGCGGAAAATATAATAAACTAATTAATAAAACTATACATCCGTTTAATTCTAGTCGATTTTTATATGTAATTGGTGACCCATCACATTTCTTAAAAAATTTAAAGCAAGCTTTACTTAATAATACAGTAATAATAAAGTGACTATCAGCAATGATACGATGATTAAGTATAAGTTACCTTCAAATAAAATTTTGTCAGAACATTTCTTTCAGTTAATAAATATTCAACATAATTGTGAACTTTTATTGACGCCTAGATTAAAAATAAATGATCTCATTTACAATAATTTTAATAAAATGAAGGTAAACAAGGCTGAAAATGTTTTCTCTAATGATGTAAGCAGTTTAAATTGTTAGCAGATGAGTTTAATAAAACAGTTTATTACTACTGCATGTGTACTGCATTTGTAAAAATGATTCTAAATGGTTTTGTCTAATAACATCAAGAAGTTGTAATTTAGCACTTAGTAAAAAAAAATGAAGACGAATATAATAAAAATATTGATTTTTTTAAAAGAAGTTATTTTTACATTTAGAAATAGATAATGATGAATTTAAACCGATCCAAAGAGGCATAATGATAAGTATAATATCGATATAATAGAGTTAACCAAATAGATCTTATTACAGAAAGAAATGTAGAATATATTTTAACTTCTTGATTCAATCAGGATTGTCTTGAAAACCTTTTTTCTCAAATTAGACAAAGAAACTCTAAACTTTATCTGCTACAATTTACAAATGATTTGAAATTAATATCAATAACTATGTATATGAGATGTATCAATAGTAGCAATTATGAAAACGTTGAGCGAGAATATTTATTAAGATTTCTAAATTATATAACAGAAGATAAACAGAAGAAAGAATGTATTATCGATACGAATAATACAATAATACAAATAATATTAATGATGAAATTCCATCTTTTTCTTTCTGAAAAATTCTGTATCAAGGTTATCAAATATTGAATTAAATAGCTTATATAATCTTGGTAGTTATCTTTTAAATTCTATTAAGAAAACATGTAAAATATGTGATGACATGTTTATAATCTGCAAACTCAAATAATGAATTAAAGTATTCATTTACAAAATTTGTGTAAGTGAAACGTTACACGAAAAATTCTTTATATTTTATTAATATAAATACATTAAAAATTTTTATAGCAATGAAACAAAGATTTTGATATTATTTATAACAAATATTTTGATGATATAGACAATATTATTTTTAATAAGAAATTTTAATAATATTAATATAAATTTAAATATTTTAAAGTGCTAATAATCTGTTAAAAATAATTGCTAGATATAATGCAAGATAGAATAATTGCTTTGTTGTATTTAGGTTAAGAATTTATAATAAAAGAAAAAGTGTTTCATTAACTCAAATGATAGTAAGTCTATGTATAATATCTGTTAAAAAATAAAAATATTTTAAAAAGTTTATGTATATATTTCTCTTCTATCTGAATTTGTAAAGTTATTGACGTTTGGAACGGGAGTTGCTACAAACAACGGACTAATCAAAAGTTGTCTCTCTCGTGTCCAGACTCTATAAGATCTCTAGTTTAAACCAGCTTAACGAAATATTTAATTATATAGTTTTTATAGCGTATGCACACGCATACACGTAGTGCATCGACAGAATCCGCAAAAGAAATAAATTTGAGCAACAGAAAATGGTGGAATCGGTAGAACGAAGCCACGACCAATTATGAACGTTTCCGCCAATTTCACACTGTGCCAAATCCGCATTATGGAATCGCGAATTATAAGAGACAGAAGATATATTTCTGTATGTATTTCTGTTTTGCTCAGTAACTTTTCTTCTTTCTGCGCATGTGTCAAAAAAAGATAGAAAAGGATAGAAAGATATTTCTGTTTTTTAGATGTTGCTCACAGTTCACAGCTCCGATTTCCCTTCCAGTTATTATAAGTTCTACGGGTGACAGTAGAATCCCTTATAAGACATCCCCTATAAGACATGCACAAATGAGATGTTGAAGGTGACGGAGCAGTCGGCATTCATGTGCTCCAATGTTTAGTGATACGAACGGATTTAGGACAAGTAAGCATGTCATCTAATCTAATCCGTGAGACCATTTGAATGTTTACATGTGTCTCGTTTTGTTTCGAGTATTTTATGTTACTTCAATTATTTGTAAAGCGTTTTTACACAAAATAAATACGTTTTTTAATAAATATAAAAGTTATATTTTTATATTATGTTATATTATATTTTATTAATATTATTAATTTTATTTATTTATTCTTTTTAATTACAATAATTAATTAATTTATTTTATTTTATTTTTTATTTTATTTTATTATTTTATTTTATTAATATTATATTATATTGTTATGTTATTAGATTTATATAAAAAACGCATTTATTAAATGTGTTTTTATAAAAAATAAATCTGAAATATTTTTTTCGATAATACATTTTCAACCATTACGCATGCGTGCGTAACATGCCTCGTTACCATTTTCTGGAGACGAGGCAAATGGAGCATGCTCTTAATTGATCCATGGAGTATGCTCTGAAGTCGGGTTCTACATTAGTTGCAAACTGATCGCAAGTTTACGACAACCAATCTGAAGCTTGCATTTGAAATCAATGCTTCATATTGGCTGTCGCAATAAACTCGCACGCTTCAACATGCTCAATACATTCATGTCATCAGAGCCAATACGGCGACTAGATGTTCGCGTCGCGTTTTTCTTGTTTATCACATTTGTATAACGTTATAAATTTCAAACATTTCGATTTACAAAGTCTTCAGTGATAATAAAGAAAACGTATTTATGTAACCCCATCCAATGAACTAACATATGATCAATGAACTAACATATGATACATAATAAAAATTATCGCTCTAGGCTAATCTTATTTATCTTAGTTATTCCTGCTTAAGACATTACGGATTGAAATAAATATCAAGTCAGAAGTTTAAAAGTCATAGTTGAAAATCTTAACTGATTCTTCAGTTGTTATCGAGAATCAGCTCAGTCAATTTCATATAAAAATTTCATATAAAATGTCTTCTGAACGAGGATTTCTTCAACAACTATCCTACTATATTCTGTACAATTAAATGTCAATTCTGATTAGAAAATTAATATATTTAATTCAATATTGATGAGAATTTATTTTTCACTTACGTTAATTATATAGAATAGTCAATCTGTAATATTGTATCTTAACGCAAAAATAACTAAATAAGATTAGCTTAGAATGATAATTTTTATTATGTATCATCAAGGTTGGGTAGTAACTAGTTAAAACGTTAAAAGTTAAAAAAAGTTAAAAAGTTAATAACTTTTAACTTAGTTAATTTTAAATGCATTAAATTTTAACTTAACTAACTTACTTTTA
>NW_012130090.1:3909836-3944194 GCF_000143395.1 Atta cephalotes
TTAACTTAACTTAACTTTAACTTTAACGTTAACTTTACTTTTTTTTAAATTAAAAAAATTTTTTTTATCTCTTTTAAATATTTTAGAAAAATAATAAGACTAAAGACGTATATTCATAATCTGTTCATAATCTGTTCATATTTTAAGATCATCTTAAGTAATTTCTTAAGGTGCTAATACAGCCCTCTGATTGGTTTATGCCTTATTCCATAAGCCTTAGTCCGGTTCTACAATAGGTGTTTTAAGTCTTAAATCATAAGAAATTACTAGACCAATTACAGTCAAATATTCTTCTCACATTCAATTGCAATTGATTCAATTTCTTATGGCTTAAGATTTATTAAAAAGTAATCACTAATCTTGTATCTTTTCTATGTGCTGTTTTTTAAAGTTATATAACTTATATCATTATGTGTTATATATTTATATCACATATGAATAAAAAATTAAACATTTAATTTACTTAATAATATTGTAGTTATTTCTCATTTAAAAAAAATTAGGACATTATGATCTAAAAAAAATAATTTTTTTCGAAATTTTTTTTAACTTAAGTTAATTCAATATTGACTTAACTTACGTTAAGTTAATTTTTTACTCCTTCAACTTTTAACTTAACTTTATTAATTTTGTAAAGCCATTAACTTTAACTTTATCCAGTTAAAAAAAACATTAACTTATCCAACCAACTGTGTATCATATATTAGTTTGTTGACATTGAATGGGCTTACATAAATACATTCTCTTTATTATCACTGATGAAGACTATAAGTTGAAACATTTGAAATTTATAGCGTTATACGAATGTGATAAAAGATGAATTTTATTAGTTAACTACATTTTTTAAAAAAGCTTTGATATTTTAATTTATAACTTTTATTAAAAAAATATTTATTAAAAAAATTTATTTTGTATAAAAAAATAATCGAGATAACACAAAATACTCGAAAAGAAACGAGGCACATGTCCGACCTGTTCGAGTGGTCTCGGATTAGGTTGGATGACATGCTCACTTGTCCTAAATCCGTTCGTGTCACTGAACATTGGAGCACATGAATGCATCAACTGCTTCATCCGCCATCTTATCTGTGATCCAAGTACTCTCTGGGCTAATTTGGAGCATGTGACGCGAACAAACGCGTCTAAGATGACGATTGGAGCAGTTGGATTCATGTGTCCCAACGTTTAGTGATACGAATGAATTTAGAATAAGTAATCATGTCACCTAACCTAATCCGTGAGACCACTCGAGTGGATCGGACATATGCCTCGTTTTGAGTATTTTGTGTTACCTCGATTATTTGAAAAGCGTTTTTATATAATATAAATGTGTTTTTAATAAATAAATATAAAAGTTATATTATATTTTTATATTATATTATATTATGTTTTATTATATATATTAATATTATTTTATTTTATTTTTATTTATTATATTTTATTTATTTTTATTTATTTATTTTATTTATTTTATTTTATTAATATTATATCATATTATGTCATATATTTTTATATATATTTATATTAAAAACGCATTTATTAAATGCGTTTTTATACAAAAATAAATGAATCTGAAATACTTTTTTTGATACAGTACATTTCAACCATTATGCGTACGTGCGTAATATGCTCCAATCGCATCACCTTCTGACATAAGGCAAATTGCTGAATTCACACTGGATCTGTGCATTGTATGATGTTCTGCAACCAATTAAAAAGCAGAATTGATATGAAGCAGAATCCTGTTTTTTTGATTGATTGCAGAGCATCATATGACGCATATCGGTTCCAGTATGAATCCAGCAAATGGAGCGTGCTCTTAATTAATCCATGATGTATGTTCTAACGCGATGCAAACATCTAGTCGCCATATTGGTTCCGGTAACGCAAATGTAATGGAGCGTGTTGGGTATGTTGGAGCATGCAACACGAATAAATCTATCCATAACGCATAAAGCATAAGACATAAGAAAATCAACTAGAGTCCTTTCATAGAGAGAAAGGAAATAAAGACTTTGATAGGTTTATTTCTTCATGCATTATGTGTTGTGCATTATGTAAGAATCTGTGCTTCCCGTTACAAGGTAAATTTTCACGAGCTGCTCTAACCGGCTATTTCAGCGACAAAAAAGATTACGTGATCAAAATGAATACTTGATATTCGTCAATTATCTATATGCATCAGTACAATTATAGAAGTCGTGTGCCTCTTTGCAGAGGGGGAGTCGAAATCTATGTAGAACAGAGAATTTATTTTTTAAATACTGATTCTTTGTATTTGTAGATCAGAGTATTTGTGTGGAATAAAGAATTTCATGCTTTATACAACGAGAAGTACCTAAAACGCATGCGTACGTGGCCATAGAACATGAAAATGTGCCCGCAGCTGTTTTCCAGATTTCCTAACGTAAATAATCAACTTTTAGAGTCTTCCTAGCAACAGTGGTGTGGTGCAGTGCGGACATGTCTATTCGTACCTGTAGATTCGCATTTCCTCGAAAAAATTTTTTCGTCTGAGTGAGTTTAGCTCACATTTCTGTTAGTAGACATTTTTTTACTCAGTGCAGCATGGCCTCGTCTTCTGGTGAGAAGGGCAGAGACGGAACCACACTAATTCCTTTGTTCTTAATCGATTTTCACGCTTAACTCTTCTTTCTTCTTCCCTAAAAGCAAATGGGACGATTGCTTCCGAAAGCGAGGCACGATCATAGGAAGTATCGTAACCTCTTCAGCGAGATGGGCATCAAAATCGAACTCGACGAGCGATGCAGCAAGTGCCATTGCATCAGAAAATAACGATAGAGACTATTTTCGTGGAAGTGAGTGTTTGAAGCGATTTCAGAATCCCAGGGGAATTCTCATCCTCTTCTTATGAATATCGAAGAAGAAGCCGAGAATCAGGAAGTCATAAGCAAAAAGCGTTCCATTCGGAATGGGTGATAACCTCAACGAACAAGGAATTTCTGCCAAAAAAGATACAGGTGCGCCTATAGGCTCGCCCTCTGAGGGCAGTAACAAGAAACAGAGATGCGGTGATAAAGACGTGAGTACGCCAATTACATTCAACAGTTTGAATAGCAATGGGCCACCACCCCGCTATGGTACATGCAGGCCCGTATGCAGTTTATGTATATTCTAGCGACCGCGACAGCATTATTCACTCCACACTCATAGTATAATAGGTCGGATATACCAGATATTAACGAGATTAAAAAAGTCGGCAAGGGGAAAGTTTTTATTGAGGCCAAGACTGTTAGCGCAACTAATAAACTTGTCGAAAATCCGGTTTTTCACAGACATAACCTGCGAGCTCTTATCTCAAAGTTCTCAAAACGCGCGTTATTCAAGATGTTCCGCAACAGATAGATAACATGAAAACATATGAATCGTCGAGAAATTATCGATATCCAAAGACTCAATCGTAGAATGGAAAAAGAAAACAAAATCGAATTTTTGTCTTTAAGAACTATTCGCATAAAATTTTTAAGTCAAATCTTCCTATCTGATGTGTTTCTTTTCAAGGTTTCAGGCACGAGGTCCATCTATTTGTACCTAAGCCAAGAATTTGCTTTGCTTGCTTCCACTTTGGGCATATCAGCAAGGTGTGCAAGAGTAAACCTAGAAGTTTGTATTGCGGAAAAAGTAGGCACAGCGAGGCAATTGGTTCGTGTCAATGAGGAACCTGTCAAGTGTATTATTGACAAGGAAATCACCTTGTCATCTTCAAGGAGTCTTATCATCCATAGGCAGAATGCTATTGTTAGCATGGTCACCATGGAGAATATCCCAATCGCGAATGCCAGAAGAATCATTAATGGTAACTCTTTGGGCTCTAGCTCATCTCCTAATTCGGACATGCACAACTTTCCCCATTTTTGCAGAAGGATGGAGTCTAAGGATATCCAATACTATGAAAACTCTAATAGATATAGCTTTTTAGATGAGGAGACAGGTCATGGTGATCGCTCTTACGCCAGTGCGGTTAAATCTCGTCCAATACCTTCGTCAGCTTGTGTCTAATCGAATGATTTTCTGAGTCATCAATACGATCGCCGCGCTTCTTGCTCGGAGGGCCCGAAATCACTTCGTGAGAGGCGGGAGATTTATGAAGGAGGCGCTCATTGAGATGTCCTATATGAGCTCGGTAGAAGTGCATTCCCTTCAGGTAACGGAGTGGCGTTTTGAGGAAGTCCGCCTTCGCAGCAAAGTTTTCAAGATAGGCAAAGATAATGGTCTTTCAGATTTGGTTTGCCTAATTTCCGATTTGTTCATCCATTTAAAAAAAAAATGACTTAGCTAGCACGCTTGGTTATTATCAATTTCGCAAAAGCTTGAGCAATTTGTTTCGAGCTCCAGATCTCCCTAACAGGAAGGAGGAGGGGGGGCTTCAACGAGTGTCTCCTTGGAATGATTATCATTACTTCCGTAATCAACATTTATCTAGGGATAATCCAGATGATTTTAGTTGCATACGATTTTCGGAATTAATTTGTCAAATGATCTGGATTTGGGTTCTTCCCCGCGGGGAACTGCTGGGGGGAGGAGGGCTTGTGGATCGTCTGTCCTCGACCTGTTTTCCGGACCAGGGAGTATCCTGTCTGAGAAGTCAGTGGGGAGCTCCTCTGCTGGCACCTGCGGAATCTGTCAGAGATATAGAACGGATCAAAGTGATTGGTAATCTTCCTTCAAGCGATAGCTAGGGAGTATGAGATCCTTTCCATGCAAAAAAACATTAATAAAGGAAGATGACAGATTTCAAAGACTTCAAAGTTTACAGAAAGGATATAACACATCCTGGAGATAGAGGAATATGTATGCTCATTATTATTCATTAATATTCGCGAAGACATAGTTCACGAAACAATAGAAATGAAAGGCATTGACCTCACAGTAGAATACTTAGCAATTAAAATTCTTTCTCTGAGGAACCTAATTATTGTAATAAACTTCTACATCCGGGTTTAAACACCCCGGCCTCCTTCTATCGAAATCTGCTGGGAAACTTAAATAATCAGGAATATATTCTTCAGGAATATTATAGCGGAGATTTAATCTTCATACAGCCGAGGTTACAGACATCAAACAAGTTCAGGAAGAAGTCTCTTGAAAGTCATAAAAGAATTAGATTTGGTAGTCTTCAACAGGGACATTCCTACTTTGATACATTCCTCGCTACTAGCCAACTCGGTCATAGATCTTTGTGTATGCCTAGCACTATGTAAGAGATTCGTTGAAAGGGACCCCACGAGATTACTTTCTCATGGTCATCATGGTCGGTGTCCAGGCTAAACTTAAACAAAAATTATGCTATAAAATTTCTCTGAAGTGTGAAGACTATAAAAATATTTCACATTTGTTTACAGTGCAATCTGATAATCAACCTGATAATCTGAAGAATGAGGAGTTGGATGTGCTTTCACACACACACTATTTTTGAGGTTATTAGAAGTTCCGACGAATAAGAAACCGTTGAACAGTAGAGTATCGCTGAATAGATTAGAGGCACCGCCGTAGTGGAATGGGAAATGCACTGAGACAGAAAAAGTATAGGAAAAGGAAAAGAAACAGGCTATTAGAAATTTGCTCTTGGGTACAGGAAAAAAAACAGGCTATTAGAAATCTGCTCTCCCAGCCCAATAGGAAGAACTTGTGAACTTTTAAAAAATTAAAACTTCATGTGCGAAATGTTTATGTTTATCTGATTGTAAGGGAATGGTGCAATCTGATTAACAGTTTTAGTTGTTGCATCCTCATGGCTCAGATCTGAGTCCTTATTAAGAACTTTAGAAAACGCCGATAGGGGAAATACTTTTCACAAGAAATCATGCTTCGCTTGAAGCAAGTCATTGCGAAGCTGTGTTCTCCTTACTGTCGTATAGATTCGGTTAAATCAATAGAAACAATGATGCAAGGGAATCGGAGAAATCCTTACTATGCCTGACTAGGCAATCTCCTATCCTTCAAGGAACTGCTGGGTGCTCTCCGCTCAGTTAAGAAATGATCAGCTTCAGAATCAAATAGACTATGCGATGATTGATAACTTTCCTAGAGAATATTTGATTATTTACTCTAAATATATAACGAAGGGAAGTTCGAGAAGGGTCTTTCCAACATCCTGAAAGTACTCTTTAGTTGTTTTGATTCTCAAACCTGGCGACAAGGTGATAAGGCCTATTTCTCTAATGTTATGTTTATGCAACGTATGTTCTACTTTAGGTTCTACTGAGATGGTTTATCGAATTCCGGCCCATTCTTCCTCAAACGCAGTTCGGCTTTAAGCCGTTTAGATCACGTGCTGCGCTTACCATTGTGATCAGGACCGGCTTTCTGAATCACTCCCCCACAATTGCAGTTTTTCTTGATAGCGGAGGCATTTGACCCCAGCATTTTGATAGACGACTTGCTCGAGATAGGTGTGCCAGTTCCTCTCAGGAAATTCATTGAAAATCTAATCTGCATCATCTCAACTTCGTTATTGGATAATTACTTGGCTCTTACAATGCTTTTAAGGGGACTCCACAGAGTAGAGTCTACACTTATGATTTCTGGACGCGGAAACTCTTGCCGTGCGGTAAAATGTGATGCGATAGTCAATAAGCTTACAGCTTCTAAAGTGTCTCATTTTGCCACGCGGTAAGCGTTTCCGCATCCAATGTGCAAGAGCCATTGGCTCCTTATTTTTTGACATTTATCTCAAAGCGCTCGATCTTTATTCGGGCATACGCTTGTTACAATATGCAGACGATGTCATACTGCAGTGTTCGCAAAAATTTGCATTTCGGGCCATTACCACTCGAGACTCGGCGACTAAATCGCCGGGCGTTCACGTGACGCTCTGGTTCAGGAACGTCTCTGTAGCTTAACATGCGGAGGTACTTTACGTTATTAAAGAATATTTTTCTTGCAAAATAATTTTTATTTTCTTAAAAAATCAAATACTAAATTTTCTAAAACATTTTGTCATAATAATTCTTGCCTATCAGAAACTATTCAATAATTGTTACTCAAGATAACCTCCGAATTAAACATAGATAATGTTGCGATCTCCAGGGTCCATTCGCATCGTTTCCTGGGTGTCATTCTGGACAGCAAGCTTAGTAGCAAACAACATCTGAAAATACTTAATCAATAAGGACAGAAAGATCATCAACATTGTCACGGTCCTATCAAGTGAGACTCGTACTTAACGCTTCTTTTCATCGTCTATAAGTTTGTATTTAGGAGCTCGGTGGAATATGGATACCAATTCTTTTCATGAAATACCAATGTAACCGACTTTATCTGCAACTTTAGTCTGCAACGCTTGCAGTATAAGGTGATTAGAAGGGTGATTGGATATCGTGTTTCGACTTCTATCAATGTAATGCTGAGCGAGGTCAAGGAATTCAAACTAAACATCAGATTTGACTTAACCGTATCTAAATTCATTTACAAATCCATGGCTAGCAAATTCAATCCCGCTTATGCAGTACTAAAGGAATTGAAAATTGCCGCAGTTCGCAGGAACTGTAAGGTTCATCAAGAGCTTTCGGCTATTCAAACATTATATAATCAGCCGACAGGAAAAAAGAATGACTTATCGCTCTATATATCCGCCAGCTTTCTGAGGTATCTCTTATGAGGTATTCTTCATGGAAATTACATATATTAAGGACATACTTGAGTGTGAAATGAAAAACAATAACAGCATAATTCTAGCGGACTTTTATTATAAATCGTTTAAATACAGACAAAATGCTATCTCTTTTTATATACATATGGCTCTAAGAGTTCTAAAGGAGCAGTTGGGCAGGGATCTTCTTTCCCCAAATAGAAGGCGATATTAAGCATAAGCTCCCTCTGGAGACATCGATCTTCTCGGCCGACTTATGGACTATATATATATCAGGCTCTTTTGGCGGAGGACAGTAACGATACGTCATTTTTTTCAAAAGCGTACTGGAAATTCTAAAAAATTCTGAAAACAATCAGCGTAATTATATTATTTACTTTATCAAGCAAATCTTCATGTACATTGTTAATAAAGACATTGAAATCATCCTGTTCTGGGTCCCAGCTCACTCAGGCATTCTGGGCAATAGAGGCTGCGAATAGCGTAGCCAAACAAGCAGCGATGGAAGGATTTATCTCAGAATTTCGCGTTCCATATGAAGACTTATTTACGAATTCCAGAAATCGAGCCTTCAATTTGAGAATTACATGAAGATTATCTCCTTTTCCAAAAGCACAATGTATTTTAAACGGTTCCATATGACCTCCAAAAAAATGATTCGAAAAATCTTCCATGAGCAAAGAAGAAATAGAATAGAAGAAATCCTAATAAGCCGTCTTAAATAAAATCATTACAACCTCAATGAAAATCTTCACAGAGTTAACATTGTGAGTTCATTCGCCTATCTCTGCGGGGAGCCACGACAGGACATAAATCATGTAATATTCCAGTGCGATAAGTACAATTTAAATTCGAGTCCACTCCACTTTCATTGCTAGCAAATTTCCAAATTCTCCACAAGATATTTCTCTCGCTCTTTTCTTTCCTACTCCTAAGTTTTGTCGTCTGCTCCTGGTCTTTATGAAGGCTAAACGATTTTTTTTTTTAATTTGCCTTTTCCTCTCCCCTATGGCGCGCGACCACCACTGGCAGCAGACATTCGATTTGAGGGAGAGAGGGGGGGGTGGTAATAAACAAAGCAATTGGAACAGGCACTACGCAGACATTAAATCATCAGATCACCTCAATGGCTCAGTATAAACCAGTTTGTCTGCGGGGTCAATAAAAGAAGAAGAAGAAGAAGAAGAAGAAGTCGTCAACTTTAATGCTTAATATCTTAGTTCGCGAGGCAGAGCGACACTTTTTTCGGTAATTATACTGAAGGTGCCGCAGCTTAAAAATCAATAAAATTAGTCTTATTCGACGCGTTTTTGCATCAAACGAACAAATCTGACAGAAAAAAAGTGTCGCTCTCCCTAAAGTTAGGAAATCTGTCATACAGATTACATGTATCGCTATGAGCATGACATGGGATATATAGACTAGTGCTTATTGGTTCGAGGTTACATCACATTTTGAACAAAAAAAAATAAATATATCCTACCAGCTTGAGGTCTAATCATCTAAAACTTGCAGCGTAGACAATGTCCTCTTGGAATATTTCTAAGACAGTGAAAAGATAGACTCTAAAAAGACTGTTCTCACACTTCACTGTCTTCATAAGTTAGAAATATTCCAAGTGGACACTGTCTACGCTGCAACCTCTAGGCAATATCTCGGGGCAGAGAGATTTTCACTATTTTCTGTCAGATTGTTTTGTTCATGCAAAAACGCATCGAATAAGCCTAATTTTATTTATTTTTAAGCAGTGGCACTTTCTGTATAATTTTTCTATCAGATTCGTTCATTTTGTACAAAAACGCATCGATTGAGTATATTTTTATCAAAATTTGACACTGGAGTCTTCTTAACATTTACTTTATTTACATCTTTTACGCCAGAAATTTAACATTAGAAATTAATATTATATGTAATGAAATAATAACATATATAATAAAATTATATATCATATGATAATATTCTTCCACGCGCACTATTTTCTATATAAAAATTTACTTAGTAAGTATCAGGCTATTCTTCGCCCTGATGAAGTGAACTGCAAAGTTCACGAAATGTTGGCATTTTAAGAATAGATCTGGATATGGAGAAAATCCGCGAAACGTATAATCTTTATACATCATTTAATAATTTTTTATACAAAATGTAACTGTTCAGGATTCTGAATACAAAATAGCATTTTTATTTTCACGACATTTTTGTTAATAATAAGTTGAGATAATTGTTAATAATATGTCGCGAATGCGATATGCTAGTACACATATGTCTCCAATGCAATGGAGAGATAGAGTACGCGGTTTTATCTCGATGGACGAGAATTCTCGGTGGAGGCAGAGAAAATTATCCCTGGCTAAGCCATATATCCAGAAGGAAGGTGTCGAGAACAGCTCGACGGAGTATGATCTATCCCTTGGTTTGTAGCTAGTGTGAAGATTTTATGGTAACTGAGCGGCCGAGAATGCTCGACAGTAGCGGAGTATTCTCCATCACCCTTTCGCAGTACTGGATCGACACTAGGAGTCGAATCGATTAAAAGCAAAATTGAGACAAAAACGGACAGAACCTTAATTCTTTTCTCGTGTTTATATATGAATTGTTGTTACCGCTCGTATTGTTACAAGGCAATTCTTGTGATGAATAATATGAGCAAGAGAGATATCTATCGATTTGGTGATAATCGGTTTCATTAATACTCGGCCGAATGGCTGTCATCCGCGACATCGCGCCTTCGGCAGTTATCGTGGCGGTGTCCGGCTGATACCTTTATGCGGAACGATACCCATCCAGAGTGTATTACAATTATTATATAATATATGTATAATTTTATTATACAGAGTGGTTCAGAACAACCCAGGTGTCCCTGAAGAGACGTATTCCTGACCGAATTCTAAGACGATTTTTCCTTTACGAAAATTTTGTTAGAAGCTTAATTTTCAAATTACACGAAGAAATAGTTAGCGCATCGGATCGCATAGGAGACAGGCAGGAGCGGCGCACGAGGCACACATTGAATGTATTCACACATTTATAAAAACACGTTCCTTCTTCTTTTCCCTCCTTTTACTTTTTCTCTCTACTACACTATTTCTTTATGTTTTACATGCTTTAAATATGCTAATTTCATTAAATTATAAAATAGAATGAAATTAAAATAAATATTGAATTCTTTAAGTATCAGATTGTATTTTCATTACATTGATAAAATGTAAAAGAGCGAAATTGGACAATAGTACATGTGATAAGCTTTATAAAACTATTATTGACATACAAATCATACAATTATTTCAGTACGTCAAATTCTAAGAGCGTTTCTTACAATTTGACGTATTGAAATATAATAAATATTTGTTAGACTTAATTAATTTAATTTAATTTAATTTAATTTAATTTAATTTAATTTAGTTTATTGCAAAGCTATAACAAAATTATTGTTAACAGAGTAAACATAAAGTATGATACAAGTTCCTAGGGCTCAGGTTCCAAGGCTCCTGATTATTCAGCCAAGAACTTTGCGTTGACGACACAGAATCAGATGACAATCTGACAAAACCGGTAGCCACTTAAGCATGAGTCTATGTCCATGTGCTCGTCTGCGGCGCGCCGAGAGTGAATGAAACAGCGAGCTCCTTCTCACACTAGTCACATGTTTAAGCGATCAAAAATGCTTTCTCGGAAATCTCGGCTACTCGGCGCAGCCTTAAGCAATAAGGGTCGAGGGGCATTCTAAATAACATATAAGTTTTAATAAATTGTAATAATAGTGTAAGCTTCCCATTAATCCAGAATAATCTAAATCATGTTAAAATGCAATAGTTTACGAGATATTTAATTGTATACGATTTTTCATTTTTCATAAACTCGAGTAGCAAGAATATTCAAATATTTCAAGAAGTAGAATTTTCGTTGGAAAAAATCGGGAAAAAATTATAAATTATTTCTTTTCATAAAAATCTCGAAAGGCCATCAGAAAAAAATATGTTTGAGATTCAAGATTTGTGAAGAAAATATGCGAAAAAAATCAAATAGTTGCAAAAAGCACGTTTTTCGCTTATAAAACGAAAGATATTGATTGTATGGAAAAAAATTCTGTATAAAAAATGTAGGTATTCGAAATACTTACAAAATAAGACGTGGAACATTAAAATCGATTTATTAGTTAAGTAAAAAAAAAATAAAAAAATAACCGAAAAAGGCCTTTTTTTCACTCGCTCACTGTTCATTGAAATTGAAACGCAAAGCTTTGAAATTCTCATAAAGTATAGCTCTCGTAATGACAAATAAATCTAGCTCTGAACAAGCCTGAAATGTTCATTAGTTTTTGCAAAAAGCATTTGTTCACTAAAAACCTGTATGTAAACTTAATTCTTTCATCTTTGAGCAGTCGCACAGCAATTTATAGGGGTGATTTTTCTTCTTCAAGAGTTGCACTATCACGTACACTTAATAACAAAATGAATTTCTGCAGTTAAACTATTATAAAATGACTTTAAAGAGTGGGTATCTTTTTCCGTATAAAAAAATGAAATAATTTCGTTAATATACATCACATCAAATAACCGTGTGAAGTATTCGAAATCTGACATTTTTCTACGAATATAAAAAAAAGATTACTCTCCGATTATTAGGAGTCGAGGTAACAATTTTTTTTTCAAAAAAATCATTGACTCTAATTTTTAAGATTAAGAGTTCCGTTTGGCACCGATTTGTCAAAGAAGAATTGAAATTGCTATTAAAAAAAACTCGAACTCTGAAATCTTTATTTAAACAAATTATTTGTTTCTTGAATTTTTATTTTTTCGGTTTATCACTAAAAAAATCACGTTTGAGTATGGAATGCATGTCTGATTAACAAGTCACATTAACTATATTTCTTTATTTAATATGCTTTATTTAATATGTAAAAAGTGTCCAATTGGATAATTAAATATATGAAATTATCAGAATAAAATTGTTTTTGTGAATTTAATTGCAGATGCAAATAATTAGACATATATAAACAAATAATTAGTAAGTAATTTGCCAAATGTTAGCGTAACTGTTAAAGATATAATTCTAACTTTCGCAAATATAAAAGTAAATTAGTGTTGAAAAATATATTTTGCAACTATATTCAACAGTTACACTAACATTTGGCAAATTATTTATTTGTTTACATATGTCATATTTATATCTGCAATTAAATTCACAAAAATAATTTTGTAATTCCGTACATTTAATTGTCCAATTGGACACTTTTTACAGCATATTAAATAAAGAAACATAGCTAATGACTTAAATTTGTTAATCAGACATGCATTCTATACAAACGTGATTTTTTAGTAATAAACCGAAAAAATAAAAATTCAAGAAACAAAAAACTAAAAATTGGTTACAATTATTTTGCGAAACATTTGATTAAGTTATTTGTTTATATCTTATCGATCTACTCCAGATTTAAAAAATCAGATTTTCGTGTCAATTTATTGTTGAGTAAATTTAACAAATTTTAACACACGAAATCAAATACGCGAATCGCCGAGCAGCCCGATCTTCCCCATTCGACTGCGCGTTTCCCTCACTCCCAGCGCACTGCCTCCTTCGCATTCTTCAACTTTCCAATAATTTAAAACAAACTTTTTCGAGCAACTTTTTTTAACAAAAAATTCGAGAATTTTTCAACAACAAATTTAATTCTTCCTTGACAAATTAGTGCCAGACGGAACTCTTAATCTTAAAAATTAGAGCCACAGTAATTTTTTTGAAAAAATATTGTTATCTCGACTCCTAATAATCGGAAGGTAATCTTTTTTTTAAATTCGTAGAAAAATGTTAGATTTTGAATGAACACACAGCTATTTAATATGATGCACATTAATGAAATTATTTTCATTTTTTTTATACGGAAAAAGATACCTACTTTTTAAAGTCGTTTTATAATAATTTAACTGCAAAAAATCATTTTGTTATTAAGTATACGAGGTAGTATAACTCTTGAAGAAGAAACCCCTGTAAATTGCTGTGCGACTGTTCAAAGATGAAGAAATTAAGTTTTCTGCAGACAACTTTTTGGTGAACAAATTCTTTTTGCAAAAATGAATATTTCAGACTTGTTCAGGGCTAGATTTGTTCGTCATTATGAGGGCTACATTTTACAAGAATTTCAAAGATTTGCATTTAAATCTCAATGAACAGAGAATGAGTAAAAAAAAGCCTTTTTGGTGTTTTTTATTTTTTTTCTACTGAATTAATAGATCGATTTTAATGTCTCATTTTGTAATTATTTCGAATATTTACATTTTTTATACCAATTTTTTTTCATACAATCAATATTTTTATAAGCGAAAAACGTGCTTTTTGCAATTATTCGATTTTTTCCTTCATATTTTCTTCATAAATCTTGAGTCTCAAACGTATTTCTTTTCTGATGGCTTTTCGAGACTTTCGTGAAAAGAAATGCTGATTTATAATTTTTTTCGGTAAAATTCTATTTCTACTGAATTATTCTTGCTAGCTACTCGAATTTATGAAGAAGGGGTATACTATATAACTCGCATGAAAAATCATAAACAATTAAATATCTCGTAAACTGTTGCGTTTTAACATGATTTATACTATTCTGGATTAATGGGAGAGGTATACTATTACTACAATTTATTAAAACTTATATGTTATTTTGGATGCCTCCCTGCCCTTTATTGATAGGGCCGCCGAGATTATCGAGAAAGCATTTTTGATCGCTTGGAACAACTAGTAAGAAGGGATTCGCTGTCTCATTCACTCTCATCATGTCGCAGGCGAGCATGCGGACATAGGTTCGTATATAAGGTGAACCATTGCACATAATGGCGGCATAATTGAGGATATGGCTTAAAATTTCGATTAATCAGTTGTTACCCAAGCGGAGACGTTTATGATTTTATTTTTTACATTAGAAATAATTTAATTTCAATATAATTTTTGAAATTAATGGAAATAGTAATTATTATCATGCAACCTTAAAATTGTCAACTCTTGATCTTTAGGGAATGAGAAGTATTTCACATTCTTATTAAACACATAATTGTGCGACTTTTATAATTTTTTACGAAACAATTTGGCATATTGGCACTTTATTGACACTTCTAAGATACAATGATACGACACATACGATGGCATCACGCGGCAACACTCAGTGTCGGCCTGAATTTTGCATTTTGAGTAAAAGCTGATTGGTTCATTGCTTCCCACTATTTTTGAACGACATTCACCGGAATGGTTCACCTTGTATATTTTCATCATGAGTTTCGTGCTTGTGTTTTACAGCGTCGCACCACGATTAATGGCCGAACTTATAGACGTGGAAAAGTGATGTTTTGACGACGAAATTTATGTTGCGTGCCATTTCATTATTATTTGCTTAATTGCGAAAATGTGACTTGTCTCGTACTTATCAAAATCATAATTATCGATGAAATTAAAGTTATCTTGGAATTTTATATGTAAAAGCGTATATTTTATTCGTTTCAACAGATGTTTGATCGTGTATTTCTTAAGCCCGAATATAGGCTTACTTTACGTGCCTTTTACCTAATCATTTACTGACTGACTGTCAAGAGAGAAAAGGACAGTTTTCATCGATTTTTACAAGTGTTTTAAAGTGATCTCATTTCATTTCATCCAAATTGTCTTTATTTAAAAATGACGTGCAATATAAATTAACGTGTTATTCGATTCCAATGGCCGCCGCGACTAGACTCAGGAGCCTTAACATAAACATAAATACAATAGACAATAGTAGTTTGCAAATGATTAGGCGTCAGCGAAATTGCTGTTACAAAGCCTACTAATAACAAAATCAGAATAAGACAACAATGCAATAAGAGTAAACTAATAGCTAAAATTATACACACATCAATTTTATTATTAAAAAATTGAAGCAACATTTGTCCAATTTTTTAATAATGCTGCATTGTATTATACTATAACATATATCATTAATAGTATTGCAGTATTATAATATATATGTGTAATATAACACATAAAATTTCAATACCGAAAGATATACATTACTTATCGAAGCGTAGAATCAATCAATTGATTATTTCTCAAATTGCTAAACCTTCAAGATGTAAAAATGATATCATGATAGGGATAATGTTGAAACTTAGACTGTGTTGGATATGTTTCAAATAATAATACGAGGAATAAAAATGAAAATGATGATATAAATATTAATTCATTTGATATCTAATAAATCAAATATTAGTTTAAATGATTATATTGATGAAGAAATTATTCATCACACTGATTTAAATGTACATAATATAAATATTAATATTAATCCTGATGTTCATGAAGGATTGCAAACAGAAAAAAGAACTTTAGCTAATGATTTAATATCATGAATTACACAAATATATCTTATACAGCACTTAATTACTTATTAGAAATTCTTCGTACCTATCATAAAAAATTGCCTTTTGATGCATGAACTTTAATGCAAACTCCAATAAGAACTACACAGAATATTAAAAATATTAATAATGATTTTTTTTGGTAATTATTTATTTTGGTATAAAAAATAGCATTAAGCGTTTATTAACAAAATATTTTGAAACATGTCTAAAATTGAAATACAAATAAATTGTGATGATATTTCAATTTCTAAGAGTTCAAATTCTCAGTTTTGGTCTATTTTAATATTAATATGCCAATTTATACAAATCCTATTATTATTGGTTGTACATTATGGTTTTTCAAAATCGATTGATGCAAATATGTATCTTAACGAATTTGTTAATGAAATGATTGATATTAAAAAAAAAACATAGATTTTAATAATACAAAATATAAAATCGTAATTCAAGCCATTATTTGTGATGCTGCTGCCAGGATTTTTTATTTCATATCATGCAGGTTACTTCAGGTGTAGTAAATGTTTCCAAGAAGGTGACTGGAAAAATTATGTAGTTTTCCAAAATGGAATAATACTTTAAGAACCGAATCTTTTCGTAATAGAGAACAAATTGAATATGGGTACATCTATTTTAGAGCAACTACAAATAGGTATGATTTTTCAAATAGCTCTGAACTATATGCATTTAATTTGCTTAAGTGTTATGAAGCGACTTTTAAGTCTTTGGTTAAAAAATATTCGTTTAAGGGTAAATCAACAAGAAATAGTTTTCAAAATGTTATCAAATATAAGAAGTTCAATATCATGTAAATTTGCACGAAATTTGAAACATCATAGGAAATGGAAAGTAACTGAATTTCTATTTTTATTATATCTTGGATCAGTATTTTTAAAAAAACATTTTGTCTAATGATTATTATACACATTTTTTAATATTTAGTATTGCAATAAGAATTTTGTGCCATTCAAAATTATATTCATCAATGAATGATTATGCTCATAATCAATTACTTTATTTTGTATTACATTTTTCTGAATTATATGATGTTGAGAATATAACATAATATATACAATTTGTAATGTACATAATTTGATACATTTAAATAATGAAGTTAAAATGTTTGGCTTGAAAAATTTAATTGCTTTCCATTTGAAAATTACTTGAAAATATTAAGACAAAAGTTAAACAGTCACCTAAACCTTTACAGCAACTTGTAAATCGATTAGAAGAAAAAAATGCAATTCCCGTTAAAAAAAATATTTAAGAAATCCCGTTGTACATTATAAAAAATGATTCAAAAATGATTTCAAATTTCTAAGTTAGAATACGAAGAATTTATTATTTCATCGAAAAAAACCAAATAATTGCGTAATATCAGATAACAGAGTATTCTAATAGACAAATTTGTATTAAAAGATGAAAACGAGAGGACGTACAAAAATCTTTATATCTTTGCGGTAGGAGAATTATTGATACTCACTCTCTTTTTTTAAAACCTTGTGATTCTTACAATCTAAACATATTTGTAATCGATAATCCTTTTGCTTCTGAACTTAGTACTATTTCAACTAAAGAAGTACAAACAAATTTATTTAAAGTTATCAATTTCTAATTCTGAAAAATATGTAATAGTTTCTTTAATACATCATTGATTAATTGAATAATATAAAAGTTAAAATGTAAAAGACTACATAATAAAAATATAAGTCTATAAGTATAAGTCTATAAGTATAAAATATAATTGTATGCAAGATATAATTGCTAAATGTAGGAATTATAATGTACAATATGTATTAATTATAATATTTATACAAATATGTGCTATATATAACTGTACAATACTACTGTGTATAATACAGTAATATTGTACAATTATTATATATTAACACATAATAAAGTAACTTAAAAAATATATAATAAAGTATTTAATTTTAATAAAAAATTCGTAGATTTTATATCTTGAGTACTACATATATTCTGTACAAATCAGTGGATAATACTTTATTTTCGTGTGCGTTTGTGTGTTTGTGTGGATACGTGCATGCATACGTACATGTGTGTAAATTAAACATATAATTTAAACTAAAATTTAATTCACTATAATAATTTAATCCAATAGATATAATAATGATTTGAAAGTATTTTTAAACTATTTATTTATTTTTAAACTATTGCAATGGAAGTTTCATCAATAGCAATGTTTTGTAACTGAATTATATAATATATAAAGAAAAAATTATATAATATTGATATAACAATATTAAATTACAGTAATATTTCATACTGCACTGTATGAAATACAACAACACTGTAACATTACATAATTACACCCATAAAATATAACAATTTTATAAAAGTTACTTGTATTACATAAAAGTTACTTGTGTTATATAAAAGTTACTTGTGTTACATTATTTGTTACCATATTATATTACTGTAACAAACAGTTACTGGATATTACGGTATAGCGCGGCAAGGTATTCCGCTGCAGATGCTTAAGATCCTTATTAGATGTAGATATGCTTCTTCTGGAATCGACAACGGATGCTTAAGGATTCTTCCTTTTATCTGATTAATTTATTTAGTGTACTATTAATTTTTTGATCTACATTGTTCACTTCGATCTAGCGGCAAGCTACGTTACAAATATTTTACAAAACCTTAAAAATTTTAATTATAGGGAAAATTTGGTTAGTAATTGAAAACAGAATCCCCTACATTAACTTAACCTCGAGGAATATAGGTTTGTTCGCGTCGCATGTTCTAACATGCTTCTACCATAGCATTTACTTATTCTAACGCGCTCATTGAAGTGAGTAGAAGAAGTAGCAATAGCACATTGGAGCATGTCGAGGTTAAGTTAATGTAGGGGATTCTGTTTTCAATCACCAACCAAATTTTTCCCTATAATTAAAATTTTTAAGGTTTTGTAAAATATTTGTAAATTATAACGTAAATTTTTTATTTTCTCGTAGTGAATAACAGAACGCAATCTCAATTGCAATCTCTATGATAGCTTGCCGCTAGGCCGAAGTGAACAATGTACAAACTAGATAAAAAAATTAATACTTAAACATGACCAAAATTGTTGAAAGGTATTTCGTAGACTTCCACAATGACTATTTTTCAAAAGAGAGCTTTTGATAAAAAAGGTTGCGGAACTTATGGAGAACAGTGAACATTATGTAAATGAAATACCTCGAAGTGCTACAATATTTAATAAAAACTTACACGTATATAACAGTTCGAGAAATAAATAGACGATTATAAAAAGTGATGAAAGTGAAGAAAGAGAAAATGAAAAAAATCATTTCCAGCGCAGTTCAACGAAAAATTATAGATAAATTGCATTCATTGTACATATTATATTTTTTTGTACTTTTAATATTGTAATAATTGATATATTAATAAATATTTCATTCTTTGATGCTCAATCTCAATTAAACTTCCAGATGCTAAATCTTACAGATTTTGAAGAAATTGTTCTAAGAGATCATTTAGCTTCAAATTCTTGTAGTGTTTACTGCATTTTCCTATGCACTTTTCTTGCTTTGTTGTCGAAAATCTCATTGAATGATTATCGATTTCATAATGTATCATATCATATAATTATTTATTGTATTGAACTATTCTACATTTACAATGAGTTGTCGCACTGTATTTTGCTATTTTATATACATTTGCTATTTTATATACAATTATATATATATTAGGTCATTTTAAAAATATTCGCGGTTTTTTGTCACTAGATGGTGTTGATGGTCATATATCGGGCAACACTAATCCGATTGTGTCAAACGAACGCGCGTCTGAAAGATGACATTTTAGGTTACATTTTTTGTAAACAAAGTTTGGTAATTCATCAATCGTGTCAAAAGTTATATTGGTTTGAAAATGAGTGAAATTTCTGAAGAAATACGCTATGTGATGCTTTTACTACAAAAAAGGCAAAAACGCAGCACAAACATGCAGAAAAATTTGTGAAGTTTACGGCGCGGATGCTGTAAGTGAACGCAGGACGCAGGAGTGGTTTGTTCGATTTCATTCTAGAAATTTTGATGTCAAAGATCAACCTCGCTCTGGTCGGCCAGTTACTGAAAAAAAATCGATGAAATTTTGCAACTGGTCGAGCAAGATCGGCATGTGAGCTGTCAGGAGATAGCCAATGCAAAGATAGCCAATGCTAAGAATCAACCATGTGACAGTTTGGAATCATTTGAAAAAGGCTGACTACGCAAAGAAACTCGATGTTTGGGTGCCACATGAATTAACGCAAAGAAATTTGATTGATCGAATTTCCATCAGCAAAACACTACTAAACGCAATGAAATCGAACCCATTTTTGAAGCAAATCATCACGGGCAATGAAAAATAGGTAAAATACAAGAATATCGTTCGTAAAAGATCATGGGGTAAACAAACCACAAACGACTTCAAAGCCTGGATTGACGGCAAATAAGGTGATGCTGTGTGTATGGTGGGAAGGGAGTCGTCCATCATGAGGTGTTACCACATGGCCTAATGATTAATTCAAAGCTCTACTGTTCACAACTGGATAGATTACAGAAAGCAATTAAGGAAAAACGATCAGAATTGATAAACAGAAAAGGTGTTGTTTTCCATCATGACAACGCCAGACTACACGCATCTTTGATGATGTGCCAAAAATTGAGGAAGCTTGGTTAGGAAGTTTTGATGCATTCGTATAGTCCGAACCTTGCACCGTCTGACTACCATTTGTTTCGATCTCTGCAGAACTCTCTTGATGGAAAAACATTGGCCGACAAAAGAGCTGCCGAAAATCACTTGAAAAAGTTTTTCGCCGATAAACCACAGAAGTGGTTCTATATGGATGGAATTATGAAATTACCTGAAAAATGGCAAAAAGTTATAGATAATAATGGCCAATGTATACTTGATTAAAATTGATTTTCAATTAAGAAAAATTTCATTCAAAAATTGAACAAAAAACCGTGGATGCTTTTTAAATGACCCAATGAACTGACCTTGATGTGATTTATGTACATTCATATAAAGTATGCTGAAGCTTCTGAGCAGTAGTATATATTTCTTGCCGAAAATAGCCAATTAAAACTGATTAAAACAAAAGTAATCTGTATCGGGATTCTTGCACCGAGAATAGGATATTGAAACCGATTAAAATAAATAAATAAATCGGATTTAATGCGCTTCATATGGATTATAATTGGATCATATGAATCTGTCTTCTATCATAAATTCCTCTATTCCATGAATGAAAACGAAATCGTATTTAATGCAACCTGAATCCAATTTTATTGTGATCAACAAAAGTAATTCGATTCAATCGGAATTTCTCCGATTTTGCAAACGATATTGGAATCCGTTTTAATGAAACAATAATCCGATTTTCTCGCAACCGGCAAAAGTAATCCTATTTAATCGGAATTTCTCCGATTTTATGGATGATAATGAAATCGGTTTTGATGTAATGAGAATTTGATTTTGCCATGATCAGCAAAAAATATCTGATTCAGTCGGAATTTTCCCAATTAATGGAAAATTAAATCGAATTTAATGCAACGTAAATCTGATATAGTCATGACTAACAAAAATAGTTCGATTCAATCAGAATTTCTCCGATTTTTCAGTAAACATTAAATTCTTCAATGTACGTATTTTTATTCATAAAATTTTATTTTCATCATTACAAGTACGTCTAACAGAAACATTAAATTTTTATGTTTCCAATAAATAAAAAAACGCTATTAGTCTAAAATAATTCAATCAAAAAGATCACTTTCAACTTTAATGATTTCAACATTATTTATATTTCTTACAAAGCGATAAAAATATTTAATATTTAATTATGAACATAACATTTATTTGGTGGAAACGAGTATAAGTCGAAGACGAGTATAAGTTTTACCGCGGATACGAAAAAAGTTAATTTTCTTGTATTAAAACAGATTTCAATATCGCCTGCAAAATCGGAGAAGTTTTGATTGAATCTGATTATTTTTGCCGGTGAGAGGCAAATTTGATTATCTAGTTATGTATTAAAAATCCTTAGATTCGAATTTAATTTCATTTCCGAAATCGGAGAACTTCGAATTTAATCAGATTAATATCATCTTTTCTAACATAAAATTAAAATCACTGTTCCTTATAATTGAGTCGTTACAAGAAAAATATATGATTTGAGCGAATTATTTTGGATTACATATTCATCCGATTAGTCGGATCTATTTGGATTGATAACAATGTGAATTAGAACGTAATAAATTCGGATTGGAAATAATCCGCGAAAGTGACAAAAACCGATTACGATTCTTCCGGAATTGAAACCGATTATTTTTTAATCCGAGCGCGGACTAAATCGATTAAAACTGATTACAACCAATCAAAACGGATTACATTTATTGGGAGTACAAATAAGTTTCCGTGCAAAGACGGCGCCACTAATAAACTATAGTTAAAATTGTTTGATGATAAAACGACATATCGTAAGATTGAACATCCGGTAACACCATAACCTTGAAATATTAGCGATTTTGTATCAGCATCATATATTTTTTTTTGTACGAAAATGTCAAGTTTTGAGCCGAATAAGCGTCATTTGCGGGTACTTTTGATTTACTTCTTTCATTTGAAGAAATCTGCAGCTGAGGCTCATAAATTGCTTGTAGAAGCATATGGTGATGCTGCCTTAAGTGAGAGAAGTTGTCGTGACTGATTTCAAAAATTTAAGAACGGTGAATTAGATGTCGAAGACAAAGAATGTAGCGGAAGGCCGAAAGTGTACGCGGAATTGGAAGCATTATTGGATGAAGATTCGTGCCAAACGCAAAAAGAACTTGCACTTACATTAGGAGTGACTCAACAAACAATTTCATGTCGTTTGAAATCATTGGGAATGATTCAAAAACAAGGGAATTGGATTCAATATGAACTGAAGTCGAGAAACGTTGAACGCCGATTTTTCACATGTGAAATGCTGCTTGCCAGGCATAAGCGAAAGGGTTTTTTGCATCGTATAGTCACTAGATGATGAAAAATAGATCCACTACGATAACCCAAAGAAGAGGAAATCATGGGGACCATCTGGCCATGCTTCAACATCGACAGCCGAATATTCATGGAAAAAAACTCATGTTGTGTATTTGATGGGATCAGCTTGTCGTGTATTATGAGTTGCTCAAACTGAATGAGACCATTACTGGGGCTCTCTACCGAACACAATTGATGAGATTGAGCCGAGCATTCTAGGAAAAACGCGTCCACTACTCCAGGCATGACAAAATTATTTCCTGCATGATAATGCTCGACTACATGTTGCGGCGCCGGTCAAAACCTACTTAGAAACACTCAAATGGGAAGTTCTACCCCACTCGCCGTATTCTCCAGACATTGCTCCTTCCGACTACCTTGTTCCGATCGATGACGCATGGCCTGTCTGAGCAGCACATCATATGTAAATAAATAATAAATACCAAAAATTGTATCGATGATTGGATAGCCTCAAAAGATGAAGCATTCTTTCGACGCGGTATCCACATGCTACCAGAAAGATGGGAAAAAGTAGTGGCTAGCGATGACCATTACTTTGAATAAAACATTATGTACCGTTCTTTCACAATAAATACTTAATTTTTGATAAAAACGGCGGAAACTTATTTGTACTCCCAATAACTATTATTATATCCCTTCCGGTAATAAATGAGAGTTTTTGCTTATCCTCAGTTTTAAAATGAAATTATTTGTTTGCTCAACGATTTCATTTTGTTTCTCTAGCTCAATTCTATATGCGTGTGACTCTCAAATTTTTTTTGCAGAATTGAGCACGTCGAACCAATTATTAATAAGTTTTAAAATGTCTGACATTAATTGCCAATTGTCGTTAAAAACTTACTTCTTATCACAATACTCTAGTGCTTTTGCATTTCTCATTGAGGATATCTGAGTGCCTAGTTGTAGTCGCTGCCTTGGAAGTTTTTTACGTCCAAATGACTTTTGCTTAGATTGAAAGCAATTTTCATGTTATTACTATTTAATAGTAGTAGTTCTTCCAAAATAGCTTTGTCGAGTCTCTTATTGTCACACAAGAAATCTGAATCAAATAGATTGTTCCTTAATAACTTTATTAGAACTTCAGTGGAACGTCAGCGGAACATCAGCGAATATAAATATTTTTAGTGACTTGTCAAATGGATGATCAAAAAAACATTGTTTCTGGATGATTTCAGTCAAGATGTATCTTCTTCTTATTTTGTTTTTGGGTATTACATTCCATCGTGATTCCAAAATTTTATTCCTTCCACAAACTCATATTTTTGGCACCCATTTCGCTTGTTGCGGCCACTATTATATGTCCTTGTCGTAAAGCGATTTAATGATATTAAACAAAGTTTCTTTTGTCATGGGCTTGGAGAATGCGTAGTAAATAGGTTGTTTCCACTTTGAAAAGAGGTCACGAGCTAATGCAACTTGACACGTTGTATGCAGTCTGTAAATTTTTTGTTCCTTTCTATCTACAATAAATCTATTTTGTTCGCAATGTATATTTTATCGAAACTAGTAGTACACATAGTTTTTCTACCAAAGTTAGGTGATGTCCTTTCATCTCCATTATCTTCATTACTTTGTGAAGAATTCCAGGCTTGGAACTTGAAATCAGATACTTGAAGATCAGCGACCCACCTTCGCAGAGTTGAGAAGCAGGGTAATGGAATTTTCATTCTTCTCGACAATAATTATATGACCTTGTACTCATGCATCGAAGAGCAATAGCACTAATATCGTCGATAATTCAAGAGGAATCCGCGATTTCTACGTTATGAGACGTTTCACCTGTCCAGATGTAAATACTTGCTCGAGTTAGCCATTTCCTTGCATTTTCCCATATCTTTCTGCATAGTTTCGATTACGTTGCGTTTCTCTTCTAGCTTGAAGTTGGACAGTCGTGAAAATAAGCTATTCATTTTTCTCTTGCATTTCCTTCAAAGTGGCCGACATGTTTTCAAGGTATGATGGGACTTTCAGCAAGGTGCTTCAGAATTTGAATGAGAAGGGAAATCGGATTTTGCTTGAAGTTTGCAACAAGGTGAGGAATGCCGGAGTGTGATCTAAGGACTAGTGTGAGTCTTCGTTCCTATAACAAAAGGACTGACAACGAGATGCGAAAACTATCGCATCGATCTCCATAATCTGCCACGCGAGTAATTCTACTCCAAATAATATTGGCGCATTTAAGACTATTCCTGGATTGGCAAACACTGCAGAAACAGGCCGATTTTATTAAAGGAAAAAGCGCAAAAGAACAACTCCTAAACCTACGACAAATGATTCAGAAGAGTCGCGAATTCCAGATCCCAATGGTAGTCTGCTTTTTAGATTATCATAAAACTTTCGACTGTGTCTACTGGCGGCATTTGTGGAACATCCTGATAGAAACAGGAACACCTGAACACTTCCGTTATATTAATCGAAAACCTATACAAGTCAAATAGTGCAAGAATAAGACTGGATAATCTATACTCGATATCTTTTAAAATAGAAAAAGGAGTACGTCAGGGATGCATCCTATCGCCAATTCTATTTAACATCTACGGTGAACATATTATGAGGAAAACACTAAAGGATTGGAATGGAGGAGATGATAGCTGGGAAAAAGATCTCAAATTTGAGATATGCTGATGATATCACTCTTGGATGCTGCCAAAGAAGAGGAAAATGATAGCTCTCCTACATAGAATCGAGACGGAAAGTTTAAAATTAGGCTTAAAAATAAACAGATAAAAAATAAAAATAATGGTGGTCGATCGCAGCAACTCCATACAGCAGATGGCATTGAACTGATAAACAAGTACATATATCTGAGATCATGCATTAGCAACTAAGGTAACTATACAGAGGAGATCAGAAGGCATACAGGGATGGCGAATTGCGCGGTGAGCAGATTGATGAAGATGTGGAAGACCGCTCAATATCCAAAAGAGTGAAGACGAGACTCATAAGTGCTCTGATCTTTTCCATCTTCTTATACGAAGCAGAAATATGGATACTGCGAGCGACAGAACGCAGAAGGATGCTTTTGAAATGTGATGCTGGAGACGGATACTTCGGATCCCGTGGATGGCACATAGGATATGTATCGATTCTTCCATCTGTCTGCAACGCGCACTCAATTTTTTGGCCATATATCCCGTCGAAACGAGAACAGTTTGGAGACTGATTGTGACGAAAAACGAAGGGACGAAGATCTCGTGGATGATCGCCCACACGGTAGACTGACCAGACATGAGAAGCCACTGGAACATCATTTTGCGGGGCCATAAGAGAGGCGGAAAATCGATGGAGAGAATCATCCGTGTCACGACCCCCAGTACTAGAGAAAATGATTAGAGAGAGAGAACCTATCAGAAATTGTATACTAGAATGTACGTCTTTATTAGGCTCTGAATTGAAGGTATTTTCATGTGACCTTTCTTCATTTACGTCATTCATATAATCTGAATTATTCTACGCAATAAAATTAATATTATATTAATATAAGTAAAATAAATATAAATAACTATACTATAAAATTCTTTACTATATTCACATATATTTCATTTCTGTGTAACTGCTCATTCGTCACCTCTAATCTTTGATACTTGCTATTTCTAATCTCATCTTTTGAAATCTTTGTAACAACAGTAAACTGTCGCTGTAAACTGTTTATTCTGTTAATTTTTCAAGTTTTTTTTTCTTCTCTATATTTTTGTACGCGTTCACAACTTTCATACACATTTAATTATACAATTTTACATATAACATATAAAAATAAGTATATTCGGTACGATATACGTATTATAATATGAACATGAACACTGCATAATTATTAAGTGGTCGAAAAACGGGACAATTATTTTTTTAGAATTGATAAAATCTCTTAAAGAATTGATCCATATATTGCTTAATAAAACTGCTTTAACTAATTTTGCCCAGTTGCTACGCAGTATTTTTGTATTATATTATAAAGAGAAATCAATAGTATTAATAACTAGACTGACTGGATGCTCAGTCAAACTGCACAAATTTCTATTAGAAATATCATGAGAAAAATTTAAAATTATAATTAAAACGCTAATTCAAAATGACTATCCAGCACAACTCATCTTCAGTATAATCAACAAATGCATAAAAACTCTCATCCACAAAAAAAATAATCGTAGAAAATCAATCTAATTGTGAGAACTTGAAAAGTAACACAACATGGTTTACAATATTTACATATATCAATTTGCAATAAAATTTAGTCGATTCAAAAATAAAGACGTCGAAGTTTCATTCTATAGTATGAATAAATTACAAAAATTTATCAAAGGTTACAAAGAGCCTCTTCCACAGCTCGCAAAAAACAATAAAGTGTATAAAATCATGTATAAAAAATGATGCTTCTCATGTCGGACAAACGAGCAGACAAAACAAGAATATAAAACTATATACCAGATATACAAGTATGAAATGATGATTTTTTTCCCAAAAAAAACACGGAATTATTATAATAATTTAAATTCGGAAGAATGATAAAAAAAGATTTATTCAAAGTATGCTCCATTGCTAGTTACACATTTTTTTTTCTCATCTTTCGGGCAATTTGTGGATATCACGCTAGTAAAAATCTTCTCCTTTTGCCGTGAACCATTCATCGAGTCATTTTTTCACATCTTCGTACGAACCAAAGCGCTGCTCAGCAAGTGCGACCATCGATGCAAACAAGTGGTAATCGGAAGGAGCCAAGTCTGGTGAGTAAGCCGCATGGGATAGAACTTCCCAGCTGAGTGCTTCCAACATGTCCCGAACTGGTTTTGCCTTATGTGATGGAGCATTGTCATGGAGAAAAATGACCTTGTATTGTCTCTTTTGGTATTTTATCGTTTTTTAAGCAGCGAACGGTTCAAATCAATCAATTGTCGTTGATAGCGTTTGATATTAATCGTTTTGCCAGGCTTCAATAGCTCATAATAGGCCACACCCTTCTGGTCCCACCAAACACAGAGCATTGTCTTTCTGTCAAAACGATTCGGTCTTGCGGTCGATATGGATGGTGCGCCTGGGTCTACCCATGATTTTTTGCGCTTGGGATTCTTAAAAAAAATTCACTTTTCATCTCCAGTAACGATACGATGCAAGAATGATTTTCTTCTGTATCGTTCGAGCAAAATTTCACATGTGTTTTTGCGCCTCTCCATCTATCTCTCGTTCAATTCATGTGGCACCTATCTGCCGACTTTCTGAATCTTTCCCATCTCTCCTAGGCGATTGGAAATGTTGACTAATGCTCAATTGATCTGCGAATTGTTTATGTGTTTGTGAATTATCTTCATCCAGCAATGCTTGCAATTCCACGTCTTCGTACTTTTTGGGCGGTTTTCCGTGTTTCTTGTCTGTAACATCGAAATCTCTAATTTTGAAACGCTGAAACCATCGTTCACACGTTTTTTTGCGATGGAGCATGTTCACCATAAGCTTCTCCAAGTAATCGGTATGATTCTGCAGCAGTTTTCTTCAAATGAAAACAAAAAATTAATGCTGTCCGCGAATGCTCCTTATTTGGTACAAATTTCGTCATATTAAACACAGCAACACAATACTATGCACTTTTCAATCAAATCACTTTGCGCGTTTGACATTTGTTGATGATACAATAAAATGGCATATAATGTTAAATCTTTGTACTTCACACTGCATTGGTGCGCCATCTGTTTCTCAAATCGTCATTTCATATTTGTACTGGTAAATTGAAACACTTCTGCTCGTTCTCTTATAACCTCTTTACCGTTCTCTTATCATAGAATGTAATATAATCACGATTTTGAATAGAACAACGTTAAAATATTAGATACAGAATCTTTTTACAAAAAACGTTTAATCTCTGAAATGCTTAATATTAAAAAGCAAATAAACGGTCTCAATTTACAAATTTACAAACAAATAGAGTGTCTTCATAAAGCATATATACAAATAATCAACAGTATTTGACTTTGTAGTATCATTATTTATTCAGACAATATTTGTCCCTTGTCATGTTCATTTATATGTAATTTAATTTAATTTATTATAATTTAGTTAAGTTTACAATCAATTATTATAATTTAGTTAGTATTACAATCAATTTTATTCCCTAATTACGGACATAATATTAGGTGTAGTAAAAGGGAATCCATTATTTTTCCATTCAATTTCATTTGCAAAAATAATAGATTTCTTTTTACTACACCTAATATTTTATTATACAGCTTTATCAGTTTTTTGACACGATTCTTATTAATTTATATTATTTATCGTATTAAATTTATATGGTTGTTACTATTACACTGATTGACTTTAAGTTGTTTTACTCATTGACATCCGTTATGTTTGATCGACTACAAATTGTTCATGATCGTTAAGTTTTTATTAGAATAAGAATTGATTCTTCTGCTAGAGAATTATTAGAGAGAAAAAAATTATCTTAAATTTCCATTTGTTAGCTTAACCACAAGGTTTTCCAACTGTCATGTGAGCAGCTATAATTATTCTGGAAACAGCTTATCAAAAAGTAGTACTTTAAAAAGATGAAGTCATATCTAATTAGATTTATTGCTTTTTTAAAGAGGACTCGAACAAATAGCTGAAACGTGTAAAGAGTTTGAATTTATGAATTTAGGTACATGTAAAGAATTTGAATTTACGAATTTTGAATAACTACTCGATATGATTATTATTAGAATATATAAATTCATTTACGCAAAAAGTTCTTGAAAAAGCGATTGACTCATTAATACCTTATTATTTTATACAATTTTAATATAATTGATTAAGTTATGATTGGAATAAGTCAAAATCTCTTCACGTAAATATAAATATAAAATTTTCCATGGACAAGGAAACACACATCTTTTTTGAGAGCGGTATTTCATTGCGGACGGAGCACGTAGACGCGACTATAATTACTCCGTGCTTACATGTTAGGGAACACTACATATGACATTCATTGTTTCTACGATATCCAAATATACTTCCAAATCTGCACGAAGTTTCTTTCTTTATTCTTTTTTGTTTCTTTCTCCTTTTCTCTATGAATTAAACTTTCTGAAAAAAGGAATGAATGAGCTTCTTGAAATATCTAGACTTTCCCATTACACAAAACTCGAAATAACACGCGATAGTCGGCTCTTACTCCAGATTTTTATGTCGCTGTTTCCGATTTAATTATGCCGTTTCATCCACTACTTCTTACACCTAATCTTACATCTAATCAAATACTCGTTACGTTGAATACTCTTTATAATGCTTCGAATTATCTATATTAATAAATACATAATATAAGTTTTTAATATCTCAACGTATAATTAACGCATACACATTTATAATCTCTATAGTGACAAATTATAATATTGGTCTTGAAGACAGAAATATACTGCGTGTTATATACATATGTATATTAGATTGATAAGAAAAATTTTTTTTTAATCCTCTCAATTCAAAAATTTCCATTTTATATCAAAAGAACACTCCTAAATTTTAATTAAAAAATATTAAGATTTAGAGGTCGCAAGTGAACGATTTTTAAATCAAAGTTTCGATTTTCCTTAATATATGTGTGATTTGATACAAAAATTCAGATTTTAAATGTAGTACTGTATGTTTTTTTTTAGTCACTGGATACAATGCAATATTTCAGCTTCATTTAGCTTTGCGGTATACGCCTTAAAATATATAGTCCAATTAATGTGAAAAAATGATCAAATTTTGAGATTCAAGGTCGACTTTAGCAAAATTCAAATGGATCGTTACCAGGGTTAGGCATGTATTAAACATAACGTATTGTACATGGTTTTATACGATATAATACCATATGTTATATGTATTATACGTACGTTTTATACATTTTATACATTTTATATGTATTATACGTATTATACATATTAAGAAACTACTCGTAGCTTTAAATTTCCCAACCCTGGTCGTTATTTTCCTCAAATTATAGATCTGTTCACCAGGAACAAGATCCAATTGGAATTTTCTCGGAATCTCCTACAGGACTTTTAAAAGTTGCATTTAACTGGATTATAAAACGTTTTTAAGAATAAAAACAATTTTTTTACAAGTTCTAAAATATATTACTTTGTGGTTTTGAAGATTGTTAAAGTTTTTTAATAACACATTACAGTTATCGTTATTTGCGATAAAAAATAATTCGTTGCTTGTTATTCGTTATTGATTTTAAAAAGTAAGTTATCGTTGACTTAAAGTAATGGAAAAATCGTTACTTTTTTCGTTCTATTTCAAAAATGATTTATGTAAATTATAACTACATAAGAACAAATCAACAAGTTTTTAATTTATATTTTTGTTTTATTTTATTAGTTCTTTTATGATACATATTTTTATTTGCATCAGCATATATATCTTAACTTTAAGTTATATAATAATTAATTTGTACCACTAAATCTTGAATTTTTGTTTAATAATAGGTAATTGTTCAACATGTCCGTCTGTTAGGCAGTGTCGACAATTTCGGTTTTTTGTACTATATTACCAGCGTGAGTCTGATTGGCCACTGTTTTTCTGCTTTCTGTTTTTCCATTAAGGTATGAACGCGTCCTTATTAAAATAATTCTATATTAGCGAAATAACGAAAAAAAATAACATAAAATTTCGTTATTAGTTCCTGAAAATTGTGATTTAGTTATCATTACTGTTATTCACTACGAAAAATAACTTCGTTATTCATTCGTTATTAAAGAAGTAATCAATAACTTTGTTATTTTTTTGTAATGCTAACATGCTGTTTTTGACATCCTCAAGTCAAATCCCTCAATTTGACAATAAAAAACTTTTTATTAGAAAATGAAATGAATCAGGGCTAGGTGGATACTTTTTTCAATTGCAGCTTTCAATAAAATAAACGATTTTAGTCAAATGATTATTAGCGTTTTATAGAGTGCTTATAAGATTACAAGATGGCAATAAAAAGTTTTGGTGTTTCATCTATATACACAAAAAATAATGTGATTCGAAAAATGAAATCTCAAAAATTACTTTCAACTATCGAAAACACGTTCGATTATCTAAATATAATAACGCGGCACATAAACTAACCAAATTTCATTAGTAAAGAAGATGAAATGAAGAAGATGAAATCATCTATAATATAAATTGGGAATTCATAAAATATACTTTTGCCATTCAAAATTCAAATGGCTTAGCCCGGTGCCCACTTAGAGCCTTAGTCGCCCCTACATAAAAAAAATATGATTTCATTAATTGAAATAGACTACATATTAATATTATATAATACAATTTAAAGGGAGTAATGATCCATTTGAACACTTGAAACCTTGCTAAAATCGAAATTTGATCATTTTTTTACATTAATCGGGCTGTACTTCTTAAGGCGTATATCGTAGAATTAAATAAATTATTAGCATCATATTCAACCAAAAAAACATACAAAACTATATTTAAAATCCCCATTTTTATGGATTAAGTCATTTTTATATCAAATCCAACATGTATAAAAGAAAATCGAAACTTTGATTTAAAAATCGGATAAAAGTATTGATTAGAGAATTAAGCTCCAATGACTTTGATTTTGATATATGTTGTCAAGGTCATAACCCTGAGTGACCTCCAATAAGTTTTAGCCGTCGCTTATCCTTCGTTAAAAAGTTATAAATAGTAGATGTTTAAGAAATAATCTCATTTCTGCTATACAAAATCAAAATTTTAACTCCTACTCTATCTCCTCTCCTGTTTGGAGGCGCGCGAATTTCATTAGAAGCGACTCTCATTATGTAATATTAAAAATTATTCTATACCCTTCCTTGCCTACGTAATGACTTCATGCAAAGCAATTTTCATCTTATCTCCTCCCCTGCTTCAGGGGTGCATGACTTTCCCGAAGCAACTCCCCCCTGCTTGCGAGCGCACGACTTACACGCGAAGCAACTCCCATTCCACTTCCCCCCTATTTGGAGGCTCACTATTTCCACGCGAAACGACTTTCGAAATCGTGATCCTGAGCTTCAACAAGACTTCGAAAGACTTCAACAAGATTTTGTTTCATGTGAAAGTCGTACGCCTAAAGCAGGGGAGGAAGGAGGGGAGGAGTGAGATAAAAATCGCGTGAAAAGTTATTACGTAAGCAAGGAAGGATATAAGATAGTTTTTAATATTATATATAGCAGAAATAAAACATTATTTTTTAAAACTTTTTATTAATAACTTTTTAACGAAGGACGAGCAGCGGTTAAAACTTGTTGGAAGTAACTTAGAGTCATGATCTTAATAACATATGTCAAGGTCAAGAATATTGGAGCTTGGTTCTCTAATTGATATTTTTACCAAAAATCGTTCACTAGTGACCTCTAAATCTTAATATTTTGTGATAAAAATTAAGGGTTTTTTTATTTTTTTTGTATAAAATGGAAGCTTTTGAACTGAGGCCGATTAAAAAAAAACATTTTTTTTTCTTGTCAGTCTAATGCATACAGTGAATGCAAAAAATATTTGTAGAGAAAAAATATTTTTTTAAAAACTTCAGTTCTAAAAAGTAAAGTATTATCTAACGAAAAATGAGCCATCGAATTGATGTCGAATTGATATCGATACAATAATTTCTTGCTGAATAATTAATAATTTATTCATAAAGAATAAAATAGACTGTAAGTTTCTTAAAATTATATATACCAAAAAGATGTATATTAATTATAGAAAATATATCATTTGAAAAATAAGCTAAAATAAAAAAATTGTATTGTTTGAATGTTCCAAAAATATTCGTATAGTCAAGAAATTTAACTTTTAAAATCAGGAATACATGCGAAGCTCGTTAGTTTTTGTTAGAACAGAATGTATCTATTGTATAAAATTGCTAATTAATGTTTATTTTCTATAAATAAGATTTTTTTCATAAAAAAATTTACCTGTACGAATACTTTTTACACTCACTGTATGTATAAGAATCTTGTATCACGCACTGCGCTTTTTTATATCGTTATATTTTTAAGAAATTTTTTTTTCGTTGTACAGAAGTATAATAACAGTATAATAACAGAATGTCGGGAGCAATATACATATCACGAAAAAGATGTTGTTTCCTCTAAATAATCGTCATGTTTGTGACGTGGAAATTTTCAGATTTCCTCGTGAGACTGTGTTGATCTAAGTGATATTGTCTCCTTGTGATTTTTTGCGTAAATAATAATGTCAGTCGATCAGCATGAGACACAAAAGAAAGAAAAATCTTCCAATTTCTTTCAACATTATCTTTTTTATAAAATAATTAAGTTTTACATATACATATATATATATATATATATATATATATATATATATATATATATATANATATATATATATAT